>NC_139812.1:11987528-12137454 GCF_963457635.1 Microchirus variegatus
TACGTCTTCAACTTTCTGATAAACTTTGCCTCATTCTGCTCCAGTGAACTCCTACTATACATCTCAATAAAGGCATGTGAAATAAACACAATATTGAAGTGAATATGCGATGGAGTCCGTAACTACGCCATCTAGAATTCACAACTCATTTATTTTATTTACTTATTTTGACTACTTATCCATTTCATTACATTTTATGTGTCACTACTTATGTTTTTAATTTCTCTTTCACCTCCTGGATAGATTCGTCCATTAGTATTTAAGCTCCATGATAGCGTTTCATCTCTTTTTTTCCCCACTTCTTCATTGCTCTTTTTTCATGGTGAATCACATTTGAAAGGCTGCAGCTGTTAATGTCCCAGCAATTTGGGCTCTTCTCCTAAAGACTTTTCTGCTATCCTTCCTCTTCTTAAGAACCTCTTCGTAAAAAAAAAACAAAAAAAACATGAACCTATTTTTCCTTCTGAATACTTTTCCATATATTCTAAGCATGTCAGTTTGCAGAAACTCTGCTAAAGGGTAAGAGTTGTGTCATGTTCTTTGTTTGTAGATGGTCCTGTCACCGTGGGCATGAGCTTGGACATCGCCAGCATTGACACAATCTCAGAGATCAACATGGTGAGATACACCAACAACACTGTTGTCATTGTGTTTACTAGAAGGTCAGACAGTTTTGTACCATGTTCCATTAATTTAAGTCTCCAGGCACCTTATGTAATATCTTATTAGCAAGTTGTCAATGTGTTTGTAATGATGAAGCATATCTTGAATAAACATGATATAAAATACAGCGGATATTTGTTGACATGAAATAGTAGGACAAACACAGGCTTAACCAGTGCCATTAATTAGGGTTCCACTACAGGATTAAGAGAACCAGGGTTATGCAATTTTTTAATTTAAGAGTAGGTCACACCAAATACTTGACATTTTAACCATTAAAATATTTTAAAACTTACTGCACAACTACATGTTGTACAGTACTGTACACCTGAGATTTTCTAGTGTTCATTATGTATTTTTTCTTTTGTTGTATCCAGGAATTAATCACAAAAGCATCGAAACCAATTATTGACAATGACAGCTATTTAAAATACCAGCTGGTGAACTAGTACCCACACCTCCTCCCACTTCTCGAAGGTGTAAAGTGAATAAAATCAGAAATGCCACTCAGTCTAACGTAGTCCTATGACTCTACGTTGTTATGCCCTCAGTAATAATCACATACTTGGATCAACACATAACAAAATAAGAATATCACCAGAAACAGAACATAGTGAGCTTGATTACACATGGGTCACAAAATACCATCAAACAAGGGTAAAATTTAAAGCTAAAAGCTAAAAACTGTCAAAACTAAATGGGCACAGAAGTAACTTCAAGAGCTTTTCCAGCTTCCCCTTCCTCTGGGAGTGATGTTCATTTCTTGCTTGGAAATTAAACTCACAGCTTGTTGCCAGTCAGTGGAAGATACAGATTGCATAGCTGCTCATGATGTAACATCAGGACTTACAGAGCCATTGTAGAAATAGAAAAACATGTTCAGTGTACTAAAAACTAGAGCAGACTTGCTGACTTGAAGCAATGCTGAGGATTACTGTGTGGCTGAGGGACCTGACACCATCAATACTTCACAATACCAAAAAAAAATCCCCCGAGCTGACTAATGAAATAAACGTGCAAAAGAAGAAGCGTGTTTTGCAAAAAAAACACACTCGTCTCTCAGCACATTGTTGACATGCTAATTTTAATTCTGTTGTGACCTTTTATGTCCCGATCCTTCAGGACTACACCGCAACCATCTTCCTCCGCCAGCGCTGGACAGACGAGCGTTTGGTATTCGAAGGCAATAAAAGCCTCAGTCTTGATGGGCGGCTCGTTGAGCTCCTCTGGGTCCCCGACACCTTTATCGTGGACTCCAAGAAGTCCTTCCTCCATGACATCACAGTTGAGAACAGACTGATCCGTATATTTCCCAATGGGACTGTTCTTTATGCACTGAGGTGAGATTGGAACTGAGACTGCTGGTGTAAGGTGTTTTTGTTCGTTCCAATAGACAATAAAGGAGCACTTGGGTAATGTAATGTGTTTGCAAAACAGGGAGTTGTCTCGATTCTGTTGCTTGGCTTTCATATTGAATTAGTAGATGGACATGTCACCTGTCAATAAAAGCAGCCCCAGCAGATTTTGCCCTGTGCGCAAGGGAGTAACATCTGACAAGCTCTTGTCAGAAACATGCATTCCTCTGGCCTTTTCATTTGATAGACAGGATAGAGACAGGCTTGAGTTGGGTATATGCATTCGATTTAGTCCAGCTTCAAAATAAAATGCTCAGCAGGGCACTGCTCTTCTTCACTAAGAGGATCTGTGCGCTATAGTTTTGATTTATGCTTTTATTTTCAACATGTGCCTGACATTACTTTATGTACGGTGTGTGTGTGTGTGTGTCCTTGTCTTCAATACAAACCTTCCATTCATACAGTAGAAGTCTTACATTTCAGGGCTTGACAGAGGATATGAGGTGGGTAAGCACTTCTCAAGTCGGTGAGAGTAAAACCAATAAAAAGAACAGAGTCAGGAGAAAAGGATGCCAAGTCAGGGGATTGAGGCTGTGAAAATGGACAGTTATGGAAGGAACGGACAGCTGTTTCAGTACTGTGCCACTCGGGACCATGAGAAAATATATATTTATATAGATGCATATGCATGTATGTATGTATGTATATGTGTATATATATATATATATATATATATATATACATATATATATATATATGTGTATATATATGTATATATATATATATATATACATATATATATATATATGTGTATATATATGTATGTATGTATGTATATATAGAATGTGTATATGTATGTATATATGTGTCTATACAAATGTATGTGTATATATATGAGAGGCCATTTGATTAATAATTAAGTCTTGCGCTCACGTTACATCATACTCTCTCACAAACACCATCATATTCTCTCACAAACACTATTATACTCTATCAAACACTATCATATTCTCTCATAAACACCATTATACTCTCTCACAAACACTATCATACTCTCTCACAAACACTATCATATTCTCTCACAAACACTATCATATTCTCTCACAAACACTATAATATTCTCTCACAAATACCATCATACTCTGTCACAAACACTATCATACTCTCTCACAAACACTATCATACTCTCTCACAAACACTTTCATAGTCACACACATTTATTATCATACTCTCTCACAAAAAACACTATCATACTCTCTTTCACGCTATTATGAATGCAACATCATGATAGTGAATGTATGAGAGAATGTTATGCAATGTATGCGAGTATAGTGGTATGTGTGAGGGAGTTTTAATGAAACGGAAGTCATCTTGAATTTCCAGTTTCTAATTGGCTTATCGGGATGTCTCTCCAGCTGGATATACAATGTATATGTATATACATTTTATTTTGTGTATTGGCTGTGCCACTGTTATCAGTGAAACCAATATTTCAATTTAACATATTGACTCATGGTCATTTTATGACTTAATGCAGTATAAATGTCCATGGCTCAAATGACAGCAATAAAACATGTACTGTAAGATCTCTGTTTCCCTTTAACAAAGAAACAATATTTCTGCTTTCAGGATTACGACCACTGTGGCCTGCAACATGGATCTGACCAAGTATCCCATGGACAAGCAGACCTGCACACTGCAACTGGAGAGCTGTAAGGACACTTCATACTTTACAAAGAATTATCAGAAATCTGTAACTTGAAGCTGTGGTAGAGAATCAGTGGGTGGGTGCAATTTCAAATGAATCTGATCAAACCCAAGGATCAAACGGATCGTTTTCTCTCATCCTTTTAAACTGCTATGTGCGTGTGTGGTGTGCGCATGTACACATACAGCTGCATTTTTTTTTTTGATGTCACACAGCAGACAGAATTGCAAGGGCAATTTAGGTCATGATGTACTGTTTCAGCTAGTATTGTTTTCAATGACTGAGTCCTCATTCTGCTTATGTTTAATGGATACAAATGCACATGGCAGTTGGTGGCAGTATCGCGTTGAAATGCCCGAACAAAAGAGTGAGGAAAAACATTATATGATTTACTCTATATGCTCCAAAAAAAGGGGTTTGCAAGGGCTATATGATAATGATAAATGCACTCCTTTTTCTTTGGTTTAACGAAGCATAAATATGTACAGAAGAGTATTTGTTTTATGTTTTTGAAAGAAAGTTTAAAAACGGCACAAATTCTGAGAATAATGTTAGAATTCTGACTGTTCTCAGAATGTGGCCCTAATACTCTTCCATATACTAATAATCAACTAGTACTAATGACACATACTAATACTAATACTGTATACTGACGCTCAAACAAACATGCTTCTCATAGCAGTGTTTTGCTTCGGCATCATGTTTTGGGGTCAGTTCTGTTTCTAATAAAAAGCCCATCTTTTTACAAATAATATATACATATATACACATATATATACATATGTGTGTATATATATATATATATATATACTCGTATAAACTTTCTTAAGAATAAGAAGCCATTTGCTTTGATTTATCTCCACCAGTTTCGAGTTGAAATACTGTGACCGTATATGTTTATGATTAAATCAAACTGTTATTGTTATGACATGATAAGATTCATTATTTTGACCGTACAAAGAAGGACTCCCTGCTCCCACAGCCTCCTTCCCTGAACTGTCAACCCATTGTATTCCAACTCACTTTTGCTCCATAGCATTAAATGACAACCAGTCATATTGAACTGAGTCTGATGCCAGCCAGAAGCCCACCAGGACCTCAGCGGCAAATAAAACATTTAATGATTGCCTCAGTGCCACTAAGCAGACAAAAAGACATCTGGAGGTGAAGGTTGAATAACTGAGGAGGATGACGGATTCCTCCCTCCTTTGCATCGCTAATTCTCAGCTGAATATCTGAATCCATCTCTCGCTGTGCCTGTCTCGTTCTCTTTTTTTTTTCATCCTCCCCTTTTATCTGTCACAGTGCTGCTCTGTTTCTCCTCTTTTCCGTCTTTCTCTGTCGCTCCTCTCCTTCACTCAGCCTCCCGCTTGCCGAGTCTCTTGAAGGAGGTGTTTATTAAAGGATTTTGCTTTGTTTGATGCCGTGCCAAAAGTGGATCGTCTACACAGGAGCAGGGTTTAAAGAGAGTGTCGTTGGGGGAGTGTGCAGGATATTCTGATCACAATCGGTGTCAGTCAGAGATATTTAGCACACAATGACAGCAGAGAAGATAGTTACAGTCTTGTTGGGCTTTATTTTAATTTTGAATGGCGCCATTAAAAACTTTCTCAAGGTTACGCATGTATTACTTCACTGCCTGTCACTTAATATCTCCTTTTTTGTACAGCAATATCAAGGTGCATAACAAAGGGAAACGAGAGTGAATATACAAGACCTTTCAGCATTTAAATCACAGCTGACATTTATTAGGGGACGTTTGTTCCTCTCTTAATTCTCTCCAATCAATAATGCATTACAGTGATGGCCGTTAATGAGCATATTACTCACTGCAGATTATGGAGGTGTATTCTCAGTCATCAGCACTCTTATTTTTCTTATTCTCTGGCTCCCTCTGCAGACAAATTAGGAGAATGCACCAAAGAGGTTTTAGCCTCACATCACTTGTCCTTGAGTAATGTATCATTTAAACTACACCTGTTCTTTTTTTTTAATGTGATTATTGTCACATTGTCCATTTAAAAAAAACTACATTACAGAACTACACTACATTTGCATGTTCTCACTGCATGTTTTCTCCAGGTTCTATGGTTTCTTCCCACAGTCCAAAAAACATGCACATTTGTGGATTAGGCAAATTGGATACTCTAAATCAGGGGTCCCAAACTGGCGGCCCCCCAAACGATTACATGCGGCCCCCCACTAAATAAAACATGGCCGACGACTTCACTGTCTTTTAAACACAGTGTGTAGCTGAGACACAGCTGTCACTGAGTTATTAGAATATAATATATGTTTGCTAGCAATCTTTTTTATAACAGTAATAATAAGAAATGTGGTCATTATTATCCCATTATTCAATGTATCATATACAACATTACTTATATAAATACAGTTGTTAGGGCACGAACCACGAATGGCAGTGGCCGAAACGGCTCCTGGTACGAATTTTAATTACAGTTGTCCACACTATTATTTATGTAATTTAAAATAAATGTCTGTTTTTAATATTAATACATTAATTTTGCATCATAAATAGTATTATAAAGTATGTGTGATATTGTGATAACAATTGTTTTTCTTCCCACTTTTTGTTCTCTAGGCCGGCCCCCTCTTGACCACAATAGATGCGCATTGGCCCCCAGGTCATTTGAGTTTGAGACCCCTGATCTAAATTGACACTAGATGTGAGTGTGAGAGTGGATGGTTGTTTGTCTCTATGTCCCTGTGATGGACTGGCAATCTGTCCAGGGTGTACCCCCCGCCTTTTGCCCTATGTCAGCTCAGATTGGCATCAGTGCCCACCCGTAACCCTCATGTAGAGGATAAAGCGACAGGAGATGAGTGAGTGAGTTAGTGTGTATCTGTGTTCTCTTGGGCCCAGTGCAAAATGCATGATAAATCTGTTATGGTATGGGGCAAAAGTAAAGCTCCTCAGCTACTCTTTTTTTTTTGCACTTTTACAAGAATTTTTAATGAACACAACAAATGCATTTCCAATTGCAATTCTTGTTGGGTCTCCCTCTGTCAAACTGCGTTACGTGAACAACGGAGGGAATACTCTGTTTCTGTTGTGACTATAATTACAGACATGCAACTTTAATATTACATTTAAAAGTAGGATTGTGTTTCATCTGTTTGTTTGGATTTTTTAATGACATTTATCATGTATTGAGTTTGTCACCGTGCAGGCTTTTCCCATTTGCCTCTTAATCTAGCTATTCAAATGTGTGTTTTTTTTCCCCCCCGCATTGCTTTGGTTCTTTGATGAAATATCTCTATTGTGTTCAGCATAAGAGGGAATTTCCCACCCACTATGGGCTGCAATGGCAAACAAATCAACCATGAAAGGTTTGGATTATAGCTTCATCATCACCATTATCGTATAGTATAGTTTATTACATTCTTTGTAATATGATGGGGATATTTTCATCTGCACAAGGGTATACAGTATGTCGTGGTGTGTTGACCATTTAGGGTAATAATGTCAAGCTGCTGTTGCAGAATGCACTGAACCATAAATTATAAAAATATGAAGGGTTATGAGTTTTATCTGCTATAAAACAATGATATAGAATCAGCTTTTAAGTTACAGTGTACAGTAAGTGGTCACAAAAACGATTGCCGGCACACATTGGCATTCATTTGGGGTTGTTATTCACTGGCCATCTAATTGTAAAAATGTCGCTGACCTTGTCTTATCCTATTGGGACACATGTGGTGCTTTAGCTGCAGTTTGCTCCATTATTTCCCATCAGAGAATCATTAGCTTTTTGTGTGTAGTTCTATTTGGCGCTGTGTTGGTTTATCTTTTTTTTTTTTTTTTTTTGACTGCAGGGAGAAATGGAATGAATGTGGACCTTAACCCCAAACACAAACAATAACATTATGGACTTTAATTGAAAGTAAAATTGGGTGATAAAACTTTTTTGTGGGGGGTTCTACAAGTGCTATTTTTTTTCCCCACACCCATTTATTAGATCCATTATTGATATACAACTATTGATTAGTGCTGCTGGGATCCTACTGTGGGAGTAATGGTCACCTCTTTCTATTTTCTTACAGGGGGTTACAATATTAATGATGTTATGTTCTACTGGACCAGAGGAAACGAGTCTGTCAGTGGCTTAGACACTTTACAGCTGGCTCAGTATACAGTGGAAGACCATTACACTTCTGTCTCAGAGGCCGTCTATGAAACGGGTGAGCATAAAATCCATGCAAGACCGTACTCACGTTTGAATATAAGATTAGGACGTCTAAATCATGCCATGTGATCTGATATCAAGTCTTATCTCCCCTCTTCTTCTTAAAGGCAATTACCCCAGGTTGGTCTTCCACTTTGAGTTGAAGAGGAGCATCCTCTACTTCATCCTGGAGACGTACGTTCCCTCGAGCCTGCTGGTGGTCCTCTCATGGGTTTCCTTCTGGATTTCCTTATCCTCTGTTCCAGCACGTATTTGTATAGGTATGGAGAAAAGCATGTTTATTTCATTCATTTTTATTTTTTTTATTTTTTTAAGGTCCCACATTATGCAAAATCATCATTTTAATCATTTAAATCCTTATATTTGGGACTCTGGAGGCCCTATCAGTTGGCAAAGTGTGAAAAAAAATGACTGGCTCATGTTTTTGTGGTCCTCCTCAGTCTGAGTACAGGAGATAAAACACACGATGTTGACTTCCGCGCTCACTGGGACGTCACAATGCGCTGAATTCCTGGAATTGTTGTCTCTCGGAGCTCCGCTTTATCCGTAAAACACGCAAGAGTGCTACGAGGGCAATGGTATCTGAAAACTGGAAGTCCGCAAAAAGTTCTATTCTTGGCTCCACAGTGCAGCACAGAGTCCTACACAAACTTCCAGCCTCAGAGGATTTATCTGTCCAGTGGATACATGTTATATGACGGCAATGTGCCTGCTAGAGCCTGCAAATGATCACTTTTCCAAATGCTAACTGCTGTTAGCTCCCAATAGCCTCTGTGGATGATGTCATTTCCTGTCCCTTAAGTTTCATTTTACTTTTTTTTAAAGAGATACTACTAAATAGTGTTTAGCGTTTCTGAACAGGGCTGTTTTGGCAGGGTGATTGAACTGCTGTGGTGCTTCATCCTTATGGTATTTTGACCAAAGCATGTCACAGACATGTTCATTAGGACACCAGGGAACTGGTTTAACTTGGAGAAATAGGATATCATATGACTCCTTTAATAAACTGTTGTCTAGACAGCAAATAAAAATAGTTCTAGCTTCATTCTAGATGTTGTTATCAGGTGATTTGGGATATAGCACTGGCAAGAATTCAGTCCAAACTTGTAATGAACAAGATGTCAGCAACAGTATCTCAAGACATGACATGGATGATGCATCCTCTTTAACAATATTTGTGCATGCACTATACAAAAAGTACGTTTTGTTGATTCATTTGTTGATTTTGGCCCGTTGTCCCGAGGTTCATTGGATGAGCAGATAATCTCTTGTGTATCTTTGTGCGTTGCGTGCCAGGTGTGACCACGGTGCTGACGATGACCACGCTAATGATGGGAGCCAGGACGTCACTGCCCAACGCCAACTGCTTCATCAAGGCCATCGACGTTTACTTGGGAATCTGCTTCAGCTTTATTTTCGGCGCGCTCATCGAGTACGCCGTGGCCCACTTCTGCACCCTCACGCACCCCGACACACACATGCTCATGGTGAGCACCTCCTGACTTTACAGTCTTGTTGATTACGTTTGTGGTCATTGATGTTGTTGTCGTGGTCCCAGTCATCATCTGTGTGATCGTGGATCGTTGTCATTTGTGTCATCCTCATCATCATTTCATCACAAGTCCTTTGTGGGAGGGTAAGTTTAAAGGTTCTTTATGCTAATTTAGAAACTATTGTCGTCTTTGTTTCAATGTAAACCTCCTTTTGCTCCTGCAGTACGGTCACCGAATGCACGACTTTGACGATGAAATGAACGGCATCGTCACCACCATCTCCAGTCACCCCAACAGAGCTAAGAGACGCAAGGAACCTGCTGCGTCTCCTCCCACAGCTCCTGCCGCCACAGAACTCACCGTCACTCCCTCCAGTCCCTCTGGCAGCGAGCCCAAGCCTGAGGCGTCGCCTCCAGAACCCACCAATCGGTGCCTCATGGTTATGGCCGTTGTCTGCAAAGTGCTGCGCTCCATAAACTGCTGCCATATAAAGAACCCGCACCACATAGACTACTACTCCAGACTCACCTTCCCAATGTCTTTCGTCATGGTGAACCTGCTCTATTGGACATATTATCTGTACTTTTAGCGTTTGTATTAGTGCATGTGTCCAAAGGTGTGCGAGACAGAGAGTGTTTGTAGAAAAGAAGTGTACTTTACTGTATGAGTCTGACAGTCCGACGATTTCTACGTTAAGTAATAAGCAAAGTAGCTCAAGTGAGAATTATGATTATGAAATTTACTCAAATATAACTTTTAAATAACGTTTTAAATTTTACCCACTTGGGTTTGTTTAAAACAGTGGGCGTACTTGGCTGGCAAGATTTGTTAAATTCTATTACACCTTAAAATTAAAAGAATATTGATTCCAAAGAAGTGCATGGTCAGTCTGCATCTTTCTTGCTATAGTAAATTTCTTTTAAATGTTTAAATGCCTCATTATGAGGCCTGGCATGACACTCAGAAGATGGAGTTGTAATCCACAGCTCTATGAGAGACCAAATGCAGGCTCCGCCTTGTCTTGTTTCTTTTCTTCTCTTCTTTTCAGCCTTTGATCAGTTGAATTCTGGAAATCTTAACATCAAACAAAACAAGTGTACCAAACCAGTGGAACTCCAAAGTTTTCAACATTAATGTGTTATACTCATAACCTTAAGTGTCATAATGACATTGGAATTGTCACCAGTGCTTGTTCCACAGCATTAATGCAAAAAGGAGTCTTTAAAAATAAGTGTTTTCTTATCAATAATTGGTATTAAATATGATAATATATTAAAGAGTTCTAGCTGGTTACTCTTAGCAGCAGCTTTATATTTTTGGGTTTTCTGTCCCTCTGGCTGTACATTCGCCATTCCCATTATCCACGGAATACCTCAAGAACAGCTTGAGGGACTTTCGTCAGGTTAAGCACAAATGTTCAGATTAACCGCAGGGTGAACTGTTTCGATTTTTTGTGGTCAAAGGTCACGGTCGCAGTGACCTCAGCATCTCCCGAATGCCTTGAGCAAATCCTTTGACATTTTGCACAAACATTCAGTTGGACCTAGCGGTTAACTGCTTGGATTTGGGCGGCCAGAAATGAAAGCTCAAGGTCATTGTTGACCTAGAAACGGGTTTTTTGTCCTCTTGTGGACATTCAGTCAACATGGTTACATCAGTCTGGTGATGGAGCCGTGATTGGTGTCAAGTGTTGATAGTAAAGATTGACATATTTGTACATTAGATGTGGATATATAGGACAGCAACGCTATATTATGTTTCACTACATTACAGTGAAGTATAATTACATATTTATTACAAGTATTGTTCTCACCCGTGTTTGACACTGTAGTGATTTGAATATAATTGAAACGGCCAAAATATTACAACAGGATTGTATAATCTCTCCGTACTCCAAGTGAGTGAGGGATTATTAGTTGACCCATGACCCTCTTAAACTCTGAAACCTAGCAGGGCTATACGAGTTGTTGCTATCGATGTATAGCCAACATAGCATAGCATTTATTAGCTGTTGAATAACCATTTTTAGCAGAAATCATGTTTCTGTAAAGTTTTCATCAAAATGAATGATAAACCTCCAGCAGTGAAAAGCAACGTTCGTTTTTTTACTCTTATTTTCTGTTTTCTATCTTATCTTTGCTTCTTCTTCAAGCTAGTATAACCACCTGGCACATCTCCTCATTTTCTGGCAGAGTTGCTGTAGCATCCAGGCTGCCCTGAGGAAGAACCGCTGCTCAAAGGGCACATGATGATCTCTAGTACTGTATAGCTGTATGGAAAAAAGATTGAATTTCGCTGAAGAAGCCACGATGAGTGGAAGACAAAACTTATATAATGCGTAGATAAGTTCAGGTGATTGATCTGCCTTTCATCTAATTCCATCTGGGATTGACTCCAGTGCCCTCCAATGACTCTCAAAGGATTGTAGTTGATGGATAAATTGATGGATGGATGGCCAAAGATTCCAGTTTATTTTTTGTCACTCCCCTTAAGTTCTTCAGCTGAAAGTTTTCAATTATTTTTCCCAAATGGAAACAAAACAATAATGACTTAATTCTGAAACAGCATGCGCTCAACGCAGAGCAGAAGGCAACACTTGATACTTCAGGTGGATGACTTTCTTGGATTTAGTTGAGCGACAGAGATGCATGTTTTGTGTTGTGTTGAATATTGTTGTGACATGCGCTCGCTTATTTAAACTGACGCTGAATTAAACAGCCCTTTTAATCACAATGCTGAACACGGAAGTATCCATTTTCAAGAACTACCTGTTTGATATTTATTGAACTTCATCTTAAGCTTAGTTGGTATCTATCAATGCTCCGCCGCCTTTCAAGGTGTTTCTCCATAACTTACCTACATTGCTTTCCATGTTTTTATCTATTTTTAACCGTCATCTTCTACTTAACTTCTTGACTCTTCTTGTTGCCTGCTGATAATGGGGAAAAAAAATAGGATTTACTTTGGTTTCTGTTCTTCCTGCATGATTATAAATTGTAACTTTTGTTAATTCTGCTTAGTTTGATTTCTTTTGATTTAACATGATATGAGAATCATACAAATGTTTAGCTGAGGCCACTGAAAGGATGAGTTTTCATTGAAGGTACTCGGTTGAAACTGGTGAACAGAGTCGTGGAAACATTGATGTGAGGAAACACAGATTGTTTTATATTAATAGTATCACGGTTCTAGATTTGATAGTTATAATAGGAAGACATGGACACTATTATGGAACCAAAGACCCACAAGAGATTGGATGCCTACAGAATGTTTTTTGGGTGTGGAGTTGATCCAAACAAATGCTCACAAGTACCAATCCCCCAGTGGCTCCATGGTCACTACATTTCTCTGAATGGACAGTATTTTGGATTAACCCAGAAATGGTGTTGACATTACAGAAAGAAAACTATTAAATGGAACATTGTCTGCGACGTTGCCAGGACATTTGGAGCAACTTTAGTCAGAAAAAAAGGAGGGAAACAACTATTGGTCAACTGCTCTTTCTCTTTCTGTTGTGAGACATGTAAAGTGATGCCTCAAGGTGATCCAGCATCACAGTTGCTTGGACATTTTTTCCTGTGAAATGCGTTTAAATAACTTTAACGCCGTGTTATGAAAGGCATCGGTCTGCTTAACCTGTTGTAAATAAATGGTAACACTATGCATGTTAATCTGGTGTATGAATATGAATGATAGCAATAAAAGAGGTGTGTTGTCAACACTGAATACATGTTACTTTAGCTTGTTAGGGTGCTGCAGCCATTTAGACCATGTTTGTATGCAATGTGTGGTGTATTTGTGTTCAGGCAGATGGTAGGGCAGCAGCATCCCACTGTGACTGGTGGAGAATGTGAGTCTTAACTCCCTGCAGCACCATTAACTCTGACTCAGCAGAATATTAAGTGAGAAGACAATGTTATTCAGTACAAACCCCCACAATCTACGACAGTTTGTAGTTAAAATCTGTGATTTTGGCAGCCATTGCCTTTCTTGCCATCCTTTTTTTTACTAAATATAATGTAACATAGATTAAAATGATTCTAAATAAGGTGAAGGGAATGCCAGTTTCATCTCTACACTCTTAGAACTAAAAGTGCTAAGTCAAACCAGAAAAAGGTTCTTCAGCTTGTCCTCATAGGAGAACCCTTTTTGGCTCCAGGTAGAATCTTTTTGGAACCCTTTTGGAGGGTTCCACCAAGAACCTTTCTTCAGGAAAGGGTTTTTCAGAAGCAAATGGTTCCAGGTAGAACCTCAGCCCTTGTAGAAGAACACTTTTGGAACCCTTATCTAAGAACCAACTGCAGTTTGTGTACTTCATCAGTCTGAAACAATCAATATGATATGCACAGTTGATTTACAATTTACGTACAATGTATTCATTAGGTTTATCACATTATAAATATCAAGAAAATATACATTTATAGATTAGTATGAACAATAAATGGATGTAATACTAACATTATTAGCCCAACATATGATATACACATCTATACAGTCTGAGGCTCAAACAAATCTACTGATTCCAGCACATGTAATTCTCTCACTGCAAGACCTCATCCTGAAGTGAATCAATCTTAGTAAATCGAGAAATTATTGGCTTATATTATACTGTTATAAACATAAAACCTAATTGGACTGTCCAGCTGTCAGTTTTTTTTAAATACATACGTGTGTGAACCTACTGTATGTGCATGCGAAATAATGCTGTGTTGAATGTGAAATCCTGTACTTCACGCGCTACAAAAAGCTCAACCAACACGAATATCATCATCACACTCATGCAACATCAGACTCCACTACTGGCCAGAGAGAAGCAGCATCAGGCATCTCCACAGAGAAGTTAGTGTGATATATGTATTCAATAACTTAGAAAGGCCCTCGAAGGACATCATAAAACGTGAAATGGCCCTTGATGGGGAAAAAAAAAAAGTCTTTCCCATCCCTGCTCTAAGACACAATAATAATAATGTGCTATGCTGAAAAACATAAAACATGGTAACTATACGATCATTAACTTTACTCTAACTGACTGATGTAATATCTTGAAGCGTTGCTTCTAGATTTTAAACGAAGGAACCCTGAACGTCAACAAGTTTCACTATGAAACTGGCATTGTGTGCTACTAGTATTCTCAGGACTAATTGATTTCTATTACGTGTGTTGCAATTATAACAAACTGCAACAAATCTAAAGCCCACTATGCTCATGATTTAGCCGGTTTGTAGAATTCAAAGTGGCATTTCTCTCGACATCGGTGGCAAACTATTATCTAATAGTAAAAAAATCAATCAATATTTTCACAGCACACATTTCTTTTTTGCAACAATAATCCCAAACAACAAGTAGTCTGTAGATTGGCTGACTGAAGGCCACGGCTGCAAAGCGCGAGAATACAGAGCCCCACGCGTTTTTTTTTCTCTCTTCCACAGTCACAGTGTGTGCACATCAGGCCTGAAATTCATCAGTTTCATCAGTAACCTGGTGAGATGAGTCATATTGCGGAGCCTGTTACTCTCCCTGCAGGGCATTGAGTCTGAATACGGTTCAAAGGGGACACGGAGGAGAAAAATCATCACAGCATCAAAAACAGAATCCGTGGTGTTGGATTTAAAAGCCCTGCATATAACAGCAGTTTTCATGAGTGAAGAACCACTACGCAATTTGCACACAGGAATATGAAGCAATGTGTGCAATCCCTTTTTTTCCTCTCACAGTTCACAGAATGTCAGTCGTGGTCTGATCAAACAGACAGCGGCAGGAGTTCGAGGCCACGAGTAATTACAATCTAGCCGAGAAGATAAATGTCTTGACTCGCTGAGATTATTGTTGCAGAATTGATCTTTTTCAAAGCAGGCAACGAGCTGATTGCATTGTGCAAGCCCATTTCTCTCTCTCACACACACATGCATGTGCGTCCAAAAACTTTCAATTCAAGCAGCCTTCATTACACCTGTGTGTTTTGCCTCGAGGCCTCTTGTGTCACCAATCCCTTTCCCCCTGCAAATCCCTTAATGTTTTTTTTAAAGCTCCACATGACTGCTTTTAGTGTCACAGAGCAGACAGTGTAACACGTCCACATCCGGCTAATTCTGTAAAACAGTCACACTGCAAATTTTAAATCACTAAACCATTTAACCTTGTGATACTGCGTGGCGTCATCCACCGACACAGGCGGCACAGCAGCAACACACGCTGCTCGGGCGTCACCACTAGATGGCAGTGTGGAATCACAGTTCGCCGTCGCGTCCACTGCAGTGCAAAAGATGCTGCACTGAGCAACAAGGCATTCAAAAGGCTTCACTGGCATGTTGATGCATTGGGGGGAGAGTGCAAGCTGTTATCATGATTTATTGACAGTGCTTCTTTAGTGTTTCCAAATCTTTAGCTGCTGTTTAATCGTGGCACTAGGGAAGAATGGTGCTCCGAAAAAAAACAAAAAAAAAACGAGGTCAGCTCAAGTGAACATTCAGTAAATCATGAAGCTGAATGTGTTATGTAAGCTTCAATAGGGAGCATGTTTGATTGTTGAGACTCGTATGTGGTGGAGGAGTTGGTTTGGCTGCAGTGGCCACAGGTTCATTAACGGCGGACACTTGGAGACTCAGTTTCTGCATTGCATCAATTCATTTCGGACAGTATAGGGCCAAAATGTGGTGCCAACGTCATGAATTCATAAACTCAGTCTGCTTTGTTTTCAGAATACAGGCTTGTGTGGGTGTTTTTAATTGGATTGCTCTCTTGCCCTTTAATACTAATCAATCATGATTTAGATGTCGCAGTACACGGTCAGCAGCAAAACTCAATTCGTACAATTGCCCATGTTCTAATGAACATTAAGGGAACCATTTATTTGATTTATATTTTCTTTCTTATGTTCTTCCTGTAGTGGTGGAGCACTCATGCCTTTGCAGCAAGAAGACCCGGGTTCAGGACCTGGTCGGAACCCTGGGAGTTTGCATGTTCTTGCCTTGTGTTGGGAGGTTTTCCCTGGATTCTCCGGCTTCCTCTCACAGTCCAAAAAACATGCAATGTGGGGATTAGGTGAATTGGTCACTCTAAATTGACCGTAGGTGTGAGAGTGTGAGAGTGAATGGTTGTTTGTCTCTATATGTGGCCCTGTGATGGACTGGCGAACTGTCCAGGGTGTACCCCGCCTATCGCCTAATGTCAGCTGAGATAGGCACAGCACCCCCCGCGACCCTCCAGGGTTAGGGTTACCAACCCATAGGCTAAAGGATAAAGTGGTAGAAGACGGATGGATGGACGTTCCTCCTGAGCAGCCTAGAGTGTATGAATACTGAGGCTGGCCACGTGATAATAACAGTCATGCTGGTAATCCCAGGTCAGTAACAGTACGAGTATGAACTTTAAGTAAATTCGAGCCATTCAAGTTTGGATTTTCACTTCACCATGCAAAGAGTACACATCTAAACAAACATCAATTAGCCACCAGTGGCAGCTTAATTACAATACTCAGTCACTACAGACTCTTCCGAGGTGATTATCCTTGTCACAAACTGGTTTAATGACCCTGACAGTGATCTAAGTGGACTCCAGTAAAACACCTGCAGATTAGAAGGTCGGCAGCATGAGTGGACAAATGCACTGACTACCATACATACATACATACATACATACCACTCTTTGTCAGTTAAAACAACTCAGTGAAATGATTCATTTACATGGAATCACTGAGTTAAAACTGCAAAGAACAAACCTTCGCCCAGGTGTCTGCAAACTGCTCTCAGCTACAGCACTTCAGCTAAAAATAACCTTACATTACCCATGTCTAATGGTGCTTTCCAGCTTAATCAGATTTCCTTGTAATTTGCAAATTTAGACCACATGGAACATTACCTCGAAAAGTGAATTTCAATCAAACCTTTTAAGCACGAGTCCTTGAACCCACTGTGTTTAACACAGTACCCAGTAAACTGTGCAGCGTCGGAGTGTTTGTCTGTTTCTCATTCCCATATAGGCAACCTGAAGGATTTTTCCCTGCAAAGTTTTACATGACATGTAAATGTCTGATCTTATTTTGTCAGCGTGACAGTCCTTATCGTACACGAATGTCCAAATCTGACGTTGCCACGCTAATTCACATTCAACAGTTCGGCACATCGAAGATACCGATCATGACAATTCCGTCAGTCATCATATCAAACACATGCCCTTTTTTAATTAAATGTCTGTGATTGGCACATCCAGTTTCACGATGAACAAGAAATCATATACTGGGGGCTAATTTCAATTTAAGACGATTTAAGATAAACAGGAGCTCACAATGTTAGTCTGGTTTCCAGTCTTAGAGGAAGCCTTTTTTTGCAAGAATGTCAGAAGGTCCTGCAAAGGAAAATGAACTTTGCAGCTAAATACATCGTAATGACATGTTATTTGCAGTGACTTGAGTACAAGTCGTGTTTTCTTTTTATATTTCATCATAAACGCTATTACCACAGCCTCTGTAGCTCTGAGATTAGTGTCCAGCCGGTTGTTTTTTTCATAAACACTGTAAGACATCGTCAACTGTTTTCACACACATTCAAACTGAGCTTGTTAAAAAAGCCACACATTTGTTTTTTAAGTCATCCTGGCTATTTACACTATTACAGTTGTATTGAGTTTTATTTTATGAAGTTAGGAATGTGCTAGGAAGAACATTAGATATATAGAAACATTTAAAAAAAAAAAAAACCTGAAAACATTTAAAACAAATGAATATCTATAAAGTAAAATCCATTGACAGCACAGTCATATCACTTTTACCAATGCTCCTTTGTATGTCTCATTAATAGAAAAGTGAAAAATTGCCAGTAACCAGGTTAGTGACTGTAAACTGAGGAAACTGTTTCACTGGTATGGTTATTACAATGCTTTCAGTTATTCAGTGTTACATAATCAACCACAATCAACAGCCTAATCAGATCTTAGAACACACAGCATTTTTTTTTTTTTTTCCCTAAACATACACGATATACAGAGGCTATAAGAATGTGCAACATAGAGTGTCCTAAGCAATTTGATGGGGGAAAAAAAGGTTTTCACCAACTATATAAACACCTGGGGGAAATGCGTCACTGTTCAAAGTTCACTTGGCTCGTTTTAATGAACAAAAAAACAATAGAAAAACACTATATTTTGTGACTTCTGCACAATTATTGCTACTTTATATCAATGCAAAAAAAGCGATATAAAATCAATCATAGCTGACTCAACAACGCATTTTTTAAAGCCTGAATATGTGACCTATAAACACCCACTCACAGGATGTCCTTACAAGGAGATGTGTATTATTCCCACTGCAATTTACCATGGGTGCTCATGATCAAATGTGCTTTTCCACTCGTTGTGAGGTGGTGATGCACAACACAAACTCGCACAGCTATTCTACCTCACACTAACCAGTTCATGCCTAACCTAAACGTTAACCCTAAACCACAATTTAAATATTTGGCCCAAACTTAACCAGTTCCAGAAATTAGGTTTACACTCATAGTAGGACCAGATTTGGGTTTCTGTCAGTGTTTATGCCAGTTGAGGTCCTAAAAAGATAACAAATACACGTGTACACACACACACACCACTATCTGCCTCCCACTTTGCCCATCTGCGAGATCACAACAGAATGGCAGCATTTAGCTTCTATTGAGGGTCCTCGTGTTGGAGCGATCTCTAATCTGCCCGGAGATCTATGTTTGTCCCTATGGCCTGTGAGAACCATGTAATTGGGCTCAAATTGGAAGCAGCATCAGAGCCCGTTTATGTAACGAGCATTCTGTGTGATAACGCCCATGTGTTGTTGTCTGTCGGGCAGTCTCTCCGTGTGCCTCTCTTTTGTCTGCTGAGTGACATCCAAAGCCGCCATCAGGCAGTGAGGCGGCAGTGCAGGCAGGACCGTGTCAGTGCAATGCTTTGTCTGAAATGCAGAGAATACTAAGAAACAACACAAATGAAAAACAATTTGGCAAAAGAGGTGGGTTTAAATTATTGTTAGGCTTATTTTTCTCAGCATCTACCATTCCACTTTCCTGTTTTGCGCCCCCTACTTCCTATTAAGTGGGATGTTTCGGGTGGGGGGGGAGGGTTCATGACAATGGTGGTGAATACGTCCCTCTGCCACTTTATCTGCCTGTGTATTCTTCTGTGTCTGACCTCAGAGATGTCAATGAGAGTCTATGATGAGTCATAGCTCTCTCTCCAAAAGCTTCTGCATCAAAGTGGGGAATCAGGAATACAGAATAACACGCTCATGTGCACACGCAGGAACACAGATAACATGATTTTTCATACAGGTGCAATCACTGGAGACACACAGGATACATTTCTACACATTTTACACTTTTTCTGACAACCACTGACCGTGTCAGGACCATTAATCATCATGTGGTCAGGCAGAACCTCATTTCTGAGTTAAGGGCTAATATTTGAATTATGGTTAGGTTAAGGTAAGGCATTAAGTGGTCTTGGTTAAAGGTGCATTAGGTAATAATTCTAAAGCAACTCAGCAGCAGCAGAGACTCAGGAATAATGTTCATATGGCAAACTGAACTCACCAACAACAACAGTACAGCCAAAATATTTGCATTAAATTTTTTTTTATGCAGACTGCAAATCATGTTTATGTTTTGAAATCATGTTTTGGCATGTGGCGCCACCTACCGCCGTCTACCAATCATTGCAGTCGGTAGAGTCTCAGCTGCCGAGCAACCATGGGTTGCCAGTTACATCAGAAAACGAAACCTTACAGACCTCAGTATTTTGAATTTGAATGTAGTAACCGTTTATGGCCACATTCTTACATATGGCACCTTTAAGGTTAGGGATAAGTCTTCAGCTAAGTTATTTAAAAGGATTGTTGTGTGAACCTGTGTGTGTTAGGGAAACTAGTGCAGTGGAAGTATGTATTCCTTTAGTGGGAGCTGAAGAAGATTTTTCAGTTATGGTAATGCATGAAAAGGAACATGAGGGCTAACATACAACAAACACTGGCGTGGCTGACAGTCACAACATCTAGCTACGCTAATGCTAATCGAAAATTAAAACATTTGCGCTGTGCCTAACGAGGTTGCAGTTAGGCACAGCGTAGGTTTGTATTATGTTAGCCCTACGCTAATGCTAATCGTAGCCTCGCTAGCTTACCTTTGGAAACAGGTTCGCCAAGTTAGCCGCAAAGTACTAGCATGCTAATGCAAAATAAATATGTCCTCGCGTATTGGTGAATGGACGTCCTCGTCGTTTCAGTATAGCACCATGTTTTGCGGTGAACTGTGAAAATGTCTCAACCACCGTGAGGACATCCTCTTCACTCCTACCTCCCGATCCCAGACAGCACAGCTGCTGCTGATGAGTCGCTGCCTGCCTGGTGTAGCGTGATAAATCAGTGAAAATTAAAATTCCTCCAAAAAATGTGAAAATCAAGGATGCGCACCGTCGGGCCATGCTCAACCCATATCCAAAGTCTTTGGGCAATCTGGATAACTGTCAGCGAGATATGCCTGTCGCAGACACACAGTCAGACAGACAGACAGACAGACATACAGACAGACGCAACTTGCTTCATAGATAGATGAACAATGGAAGGAGTGCTTTGAAAGGCGAAACACTGACAAGGTGTAAAGTCATACACATGTCATCATACACACACACACACACACACATGGTAACGCCTCATCCCCTGCAGGAGATAATCAAATCATCTAATCCAGGTCCTGTAATATGCAGCACTGTGATGGCCCTGTGACGTCTTATTCACTTTGGCTGGAATTGTCAAGAGCCCTCTATGTGTTGTTCCTGATTAATTTTCACTTGGTTCTGTGATTGAAATTCATGCGCATACCTCACACACACACACACTGAAACATTAAGACACTTGCCACTGTTGTATCCCTGCTATCTCTTGCCACACAGTGTTTGAGTTTCATCTCTCTGTGACTAAAGAGCGTGTTTTCCATTCTCTCACCCATGTACCTCCTGAGACTGGAGTATAGATCTCAAGAGAGCAGAGCATCCTGTGATGTATATTTCGGCTGTTGCATTTCCTTCTTTGTTCCCCCCCCCCCCCCCCCCCCTCTCCTTCTCTCTCTCCTCCCTCATGTGCTGCATTGGTGGCTGTGTAGTCGTGACATCAGTAAATGTTTAGCTTGGGAGCTCCTGCATTGACGAGGCTCCCTTCTTTTTCATTTTAAGCATGTTTCTATAGACCTAGGGATCAATAATTTGCATTTGAGATGTGTAATAACATGCATCAGAGGTGAATTTAGGGGAGCAGAGAGGAGACCCGGTGAGCTTGAGACCCGGTGAGCTTGAATACATTTCCTCGAGAGTCTGAGTCATGGTCCAGATATACTCTAGCTTGAGCAAATAAGCCGCATGTCCTGCAGCAACGCGAGGTTTCATGAGAAAAGGCTATGAATAAATTCAGGTATTCTGCTCCTAAATGCATTTACAGAACAGATCTGGTTTATTTGGACACACTGGAATGTCAGGAGAAAGTGTACAGTATGACCGTGAGTAAAATAGCAACAAGCTTAAGCCTCTAAAATCAGTTTGCTGCCAGAATCTGTCATCAATACGTGGTTTAATCCAGATTTGAGATCTTTGTTCTGTTGTGTTTATGTATAACGGAGCGCCTCTGGTGACATTTGCACCAAAAAAATTGTATACATCTGACTGAAATTAAGATTTTTTTTACAAAATGTGAGAACAGCACAAAAAGCTGATCAAGTGTCAGCTTTACTTCCATGAATTTAGGACGGTGAATGCCATTGACTGGTTCTGTGGTGACCTGAATCCTTCATGAATGAGTGATAAAGCTGCAACAACTGGTTCCTAGTGTTTCAGTGTCCCTCTTCACTGTTGCCGTTTCAAAATTAATTGTGTCACACTATTTTTTACTCTTAAATTCAGGCATACAGTGTTGCCAACTCAGTGCTTTTGTCACTAGATTTATCAACTTTTCAAGCTGCTTTAGGAACTTTTCTAAAAGCACTCTATAAATATGCTAATTCCTATGTATTACATTATCAAAGGAAAGGGAGTCTTGTTTCAAAATATTCTTTTTTGCTTGTTTTTGCTGGTGCAAATTACACATTGTGTGCATTAAGTGCATGTCCCCAGACAGGTCCAGATTAACCATTAATGTGCTGATTGTGCAGATTTGAATATATATTTTGAAGCTGAGCATGTATCTAAAATAATACCCAGGTATTTGACCTCTACATTTGTAATTTTCTTCTCTCATAACAGTTATGGTGTTATGGTTTTGCGTTGCTTTTGTTTGCTTGCTGTTTTCCTCTCATTTAACGGCAAACAAGAGTCACTCAACCATTTTCCAATTTTATTCATAGCCGCTGGTAAATTGGCTACCACTTGTTATGTTCTGGGTCCTTCCCATGTATTTATATTTGGACATCAACATCATCACACACAGATGGGAGGTCATTGATACAAGCTGAAAAGTAGGGGCACCAGAACGGATCCTTGCGGTACCCCCACGGTGCATGCTTCCAGTTGTGGCACTGCATCATTTGAATGGACACACTGGGAGTGTCCACCTAAGTAGGAATAGCCAGCTCAAGGTATCCATGGACAGTTTGGAAAGTTTTGCGTTGATCTAAAAAGACTGCACCTACCAGTGGAATCCCAACTGCATGAGATGCAGGAGGGCCTCTATCTAACTCAAGATGTTTTGCCAACTGCTCAGCTACCACGTTCTCTCCAACCTTTGAGAAAATGGAGTAAACTTATCGGTCTGTAATTGCTAACTGCTTGTTTGTTTCCAGATTTGTAGATCTGTAGAGTTACAATTGCTGATTTGAGGGTACTGGGAAATGTGCTGTCTTCAAATCATCTGTTAATTAGTGGTTCATTACACTGTAAATAATTTCTGTGAATTTACGGCAGAAATTACTGTTAATATTATAGAACATCAGTGAAATTACAGCTCATTTGCTGTTTTTTAAACAGAACTCTAATGTATTCCTATTTTACAGCACTTTACCGTTAAAGTGTATTAGATAACAGTATCATGCATTATTTTTGGCATTCTGGGAAGAGCATTGCCTGAGCTGCACATGTGAAGCTATTTACCTGCCATTCCTGATCCATCTCCATCTTACTGATTATTTGGTTAGTAGCAACTTTATTTTATTGATTCATAGTACATATTATTGTTGATTTGATTAGTTTTGATTAGTTTTGTTTGCATTGATGATTACAGCATATGCACGTGCGAGAATGATTTTGGTTAGCAGCTAGCAACATTTTCAAAGTAGTCAAACAACACAAGGAGCACATTTAAATGTCTACAAAGTTAAAGTTTGTTGAAACCTGAAATTTGGCAGCAAATTAATTAAACTGTATGATAGTTTGTGTAAACATTTTACCGTCTATGTGATTTACTCTATTCGCACAAGATTAGTATTACTTGGGGACCTCTGGTGACCCCAGGTAATTAACCCAGTGCGGAATTACTTGAAATTTACCATCATAATAGTCGGCATCGCCCTGAACAAGGATCCGTTGAAAATATTTGCAAACCTCTTAGGGAATAATTTCAATTCATTTTTGAAAATTCAGGAAATGATCCATTTGCCCTGAGGCACTTTGACAGTGAGCTGACTTTAGTCTCAAAAACAAAAAGTATCTCGGAATGACTTGAAATTTACCATCATAATTGTACAAAAAAACTTCTATTTTTGCAAGTTATCCCATGAATCACAAGACTGTAACTTCCTCTCAAGTACTCAACACACAGTTGATTGGCTTTTGATCTTTCTATTTTGGGGGATTTTTATATGCCAAGGAAGATGAATTCTCTCTAAAAGTTGGCATCTCGCCAGCTTTGGTTTAATTTTGTACCATAATATTTTCTGCATAAATTAACTACCTTGTGCGATGTAGGTGATTAACATTTGGACAGAGGTGTGTTTTTGTGACCACATTTCATTTTACTGATGTTAAGGCACACTTTTTTACGACATGTGTAGCATTATACGGCTTCTTTCATGTGTTTGTGTTGCTTTTATGTATCAAACTAATTACACGAATGACACACCGCTGATTAAGCTCCATATGACTGTGTGTGTGTGTGTGTGTGTGTGTGTGTGTGTGTGTGTGTGTGTGTGTGTGTGTGTGTGTGTGTGTGTGTGTGTGTGTGTGTGTGTGTGTGTGTCAGTACAACGGTGGTAAGATCTTGTGTTGCCCCCATGATACTCCTGCACTGCACACAGGAAGTGATTAGTTTTTTTGTCAGGACAGACTGAGGCAACAACAACATTGCAACATTTATAAATTGAAGATGACTTCAAGCAAGTTGGAGTGTGACTCAAAAGGCAAAGAAGTGCACACAAAATGTTTCACACGTGAATTCTACTGCTCAAAAAAACCCAGTTGTCTCGCTAGGATCAACATTTCTTGTCACTGCCTGCCCTTGCACTGCCCGTGCATACATGCAAATGCTCCCTCGCTCAGGTCTGATAGTTTCCAGAATGCAGGAATAATATACAGTGATGTTAATGTAATAAACAAATAATGTTACGCTGTTAACAAAGACCAAAAACGTGCAATCAACAACAGAAATCACCAAAAGTTACGCACTTTAAGCTTTAAAATCAAATGAAACATGGGTTGATTTGTTCACAGATGCTGTTAACTCAGCATACAGGGGGGTAAGGGCAAAGAGTGGCAGCAGCAGCAGTCAAGGAAATAAAAAAAAAATGTGTGATCTTGAAATCTCTCCTATCACATTTCATTGACAGTCTGTTCCATGTGGAGAAAATAGAGAGGGTTTTTTATTGCATACCCCTGTAGAGTAATCAGAAGCAGTGGCTAAGCAGAAGTGACAGCAGCGGTTTGGGATTGGGGTCAGTAGCTGCACACGGCTCACTGCTGGGAGAGAGAAAGTAAAGAGGACGAGTGAATGGGGGCAGGGTTGGTGCCAGTGAGCAGGGGCCAGCTGGCAAACGAACGGCCTTGAGGTTAAACCAAAAAGTTTAATGTTCCTATCGATTCAGAAATAACACATCTGTGGCCAAGACTGTTTACCACACCATGTCAGCAAATGTTGGTGGAGCTATTGTAAAGTGGAGACGAGGACAGTACCATATGGACAGTTTAATCCAGCTATGGCTCTGACTAAGATGGGCAATCGCCTCTCCTTCTACTTCCGGGTCAGAGATCGGGGAGGAAATTTTGATGCCTGCATGCACAGAATACCAAGTCCAACTCTAGCCAGACTAAGCGCATTATGCAGGAGTAATTGGACTTTGAATTGTGAATTGCATTATCCAGGTATTTTAGTCTGACTAAGACTGGAAGAGAGATGATGATGATGATGCATTATATTTGAAGGCTCCTTTCAAGACACTCAAGATCGCCGTGATGAGATCACATCACACCTGTGTTGCACGCTCTCCACTGATTCCCTGTTCATTTTAAGGTTAATTTTAAAATGTTATTGTTGGTTCTTAACGGTTTGGCACCATCTTACCGAGACGGTACTTCTTCTTCTTCACACGCCGTCCCGAGCTCTGAGCACTAAGAACAGACTGCTTTTAGATGTGCCAAAATGAGGTCTTCTCTGTAGCTGCCCCTTAACTTTGGAATGAGTTACCCATGGAAATTCAATCTGCCTCCACCATTGAACATTTTTTGAACGCTTTTAGAGACCCACCTCTTCTCCTTGGCCTTCACTTCAGGATAAGAATAGTCAACCAGACACTTCTACTTCTACACATGTAGTTTTTTTTTTTTTACCATTTTACTATTTTATTATGTCACTATTTACCTGTTTTACTTCTATTAATATAGAGATTGACTTGACTGGCTCCATGTGACTAATGTGTTTACATGACATTAACAAAACTGAAAAATTGTCTAAAATTATTTGACTCTGGACTCTGTGTGACCTGTGTGTTCATTAATGGGATGCTGCAATCAAATGTTAACGCTCCTTTCACGTTTGGGAGCATGTTGGGCCTATTACCAGGGAATTCATGAGATCCAGCCAGACGTGCTAATGTTTGGCTTTCAGTGAGAGTGTGGTTTAAATCTGTTTGTAGTTTAAATCTGTTGGTAGTCCCTTTACATGGGTTGTATATTTGGACAAGTTCAAATGTGAGTAGATGACTCTTGGATGAGAAACAGCAGTGATTGGACTTGATGCTCGATCCTTCTTAGTCCACATTATCTATAGTATTTGTCAGCTTTATTTGTATAATTCAATTGAGAAAATGAAAGGTTTGTACTGTAGAGTGTAATGGAAAAGATAGGACAAAATGAAGGAGACAGGAAAAGACATTATACACAAACTGGATGGAGTCAGTCCAATGAGAGCCATCGCTGTCTTCAATACATTCACTCAACATGACCATGCCAAGTACTTTAAATGCAGAATGACATTTGTCATTTTCAATGCAGAAGAGGCACAATTTAGTGTAAAAAATACCAACCGATGTTGAACTTAGATTGAGTGCAGGAAGTTATTGCCATATTAAGAGAGCAATCAAGAAAGCATGTTTTGAAGACATAGCATACTGTATGTACACAGCTGACATCCAATCATGATGTTTTGTTCTTTTAAGCAATATTCTTAATTTTAAAATAAGAAAAACTATGATTAAGTGAATAGTACGCATGAAGTTCTAGGTGTATCTAATCTGTGTGTGTGCCATTACAGTAAGTGCTTTTGACTAATAAGAAATAATAAAATACCCTGGCAGAAAGGGTCCTGTCGGTATGTATAATTATATTATTACGATGATTTATGTAACATATAAATTAATAGCAGTTAAACGCTTGGTGGCTAAGTAATCTAATTAGTGGCAGGGGTTGCATTTGCTCAACTGTTTTGCGCATTAAAGTTTAATTTGAGGAACGGCGCAGAGAATGGAAATACAAATAAATAATTCAAGTTTTATTTAGGAGGTACACGGTATGGTTGAAAAAAAACTCCATGTACCAAGTTTTACAGTGACCGGATCCTTTCTTTAAGAAAACACAGCAGAATTTAAAAAAAAAAAAAAAAAAAAAGCTATTAGGATATAAACCAACTACACCACTGCTGCATGACATTTAACATCACCAGCACTGAGCATCCAACTTGTAATCGCTGCCCATCTGTTTCCTGTAAGTGGCAGTCTAATAATTGGCGTGTCAAAATCAATAAATTGTGAGTGTATAGACAAAGGCACCTGTCATGCTAAGAGCTGGTCACTGAGGTCCACAGCAGCATGTCTTTGTAACTGATTAGTTCTTTCCACTGTAGAAAAACCTCATGAGGCGATTCCTGAGCACAACCTGACAAGAGAGTGTCTGATGTTTAACTACTACTGTATGTCCCAAGGACAGCCTGTGAAGACTGGCTTTAGAATTCTTTCTTTCTGGAGGATTTTGCAAAAGTGCTATATAAATATAATTATTCATTTATTATTATTGTAAAGGTTATATCTCGATAGGTTATCAGTCATCCAGATCATCTTCATGAGTTGGTTGTATTCCTGAACTGGACTTGTTTGACTGATAGTTGATGTTTCACCTCTCATCCAAGATAATTCTTCAGCTCTGACGAACTCCTGTAGAAGTGCTTTTTTTTTTTTTATCGTCAAGGTCAATAACAGACAGGTTGTGGCAAAAACAAGCTGATTGCGAGCTGGTAAAAACTAATCTCCCTATTTTCCAGATGTAAAACAAATTATCATTTCATGATATAATATTTGCACTGCGATGCACAGCTGCAAATTGCGTGTCACTTTTTATGACAAAGTGGAAAGGAGCATGTCAAACTGCTGCACATACTGGCTGATAATGCTCAACACATCCATCAGATACAGCAACACTTTGGGTTAGTGGCAAAACAAATGGGAACATTACTACGAATATGGAGCTAATAGACAGGTTTATAGGTTGGTGTTGCAAAACCTTGTGTGTGTAGAGGAAAACCCACAGGAGGAAACGGGTGTTTTGCTACTTTATTCGGAGGCAAAATCACCAATTAAGAGATTTCACTGCCAATTCCATAAATGTACATTTTGTTTCCTGGTGACCATTGAAAATTAAATTACACCTCTCTTCTGATTCATTTAGATAAGAGCCTGGTCTTGTTAGTCAGACAAAGCTGCCCGGAGGCATCATCAAGATGACTGCCAAGAGGTAAGACAACCACATAGTTCTGCTTGCAGTAATTAAAGTTTGCGGTGTCATAATGGCTTTGACACTATTGCAGTGATCGCAACTGATCCTTTACACAAATTCAGAGGCAGTTATTTGAGCTGTACTGACATTAGCGGTAACTGGCGCTATATCGTTCTGCTGTGGACGTTAGCGAAATGAAACATAAAATCGAGAATTTGAAGTGAACACCCAGAGACAAAATACCATGTTTACGTTTGAATGTGTTGTGACCCAGAGAAACAAATCGGTCATCAGTTCCACACAAACGGCGTCACTCTCGACTGTTGCCATCGTGACGGAGGTTTAAGTTAGATTTGGCACCCTCTGGGCCGTGTTCGCCACACCTCGCTGAGTCATGATGTATGATGTTTGCACAGCCATAAAATCCCCTCCAGAACTGCAATGCTCGCTGCTCCCCCTAATTAAGTAGATATAGACATAGACCCAACTTCACACGACACACACACACACACAGGTTTGCAGATGACTGCATCTACATACAATGACTAAACCTTCACGGAGAAATTGTGCATCATGCACAGTTGCAGCCCCACAGCCTTGTAATGTATTAATTATACTGTATTGCTGTAGGCAAAGGACAACATATGTCAGGTGTCTTTTAAGTATACATTAACAAGAACATATTCAGGTACGACAGATGACTCCCCTGGTACTTTTGAAACTCTATGAAATGATTGATCAATATAAATCCTTTAAATATTTCTTCTCAGGCGATGGTTACCTGCCTGTCTCCTTGAGTAATAATACAGAAATAATGGGAGTTTGGGGACAGTAAAAGCAGGGTCAGTGCGATATTTATAAGTGGGGATGAAAAGGTGCCGAGAGACCTGTGATTTTATTGTCAGAGCTTGCGGTGAAATACGTGTGCAAGTATACACATACACACACACACACACACACACACATGAATAAGTTTAGCTGAGGAGCAGCTTGCTGTAGATTAACTTGTCACTGAATGTGAGAACGTCAGTCCTCAGGGTTTGTCTCATCCCTGGGCAGTTTGGCCCTGCTGGCTGCTCTTTGTTATTTAGAGAGCTCTTATCTGCCACTCTGGACCCAGGCAAGTCAGACGAGAAGGAGCAAACACATGGCTGCTATTTCCAACACTGCAAAAGAGAAACATTTGCCTCATAGCATTTGTAGAGATAATCCCTCCAAAATGGTATCAAATTAATCTTAAGGAACTTCAGAATTTTAACAACAATAATCTATCTATCTATCTATCTATCTATCTATCTATCTATCTATCTATCTATCTATCTATCTATCTATCTATCTATCTATCTATCTATCTATCTATCTATCTATCTATCTATCTATCTACACTCTTAGAAATAAGGGTTCCAAAAGTGTTCTTCTACAAGGACTGAGGTTCTACCTGGAACCATTTGTTTTTAAAGGGTTCTTGGTAACACTAATGGTTCCAGTAAGAACCATTTTGATCCAGAGATCCCTGTAAAATCTATCTATCTATCTATCTATCTATCTATCTATCTATCTATCTATCTATCTATCTATCTATCTATCTATCTATCTATCTATCTATCTATCTATCTATCCAAGATACATACTGCAAAATCCATCCATTTTGCAGGTTGAGTTTTGTGTTGTTTTTGTGTATTTGTGGGACGTACAACGATAAATTGGGTTTGGTAATGACATTAAACAGATGTTGTTAGTCATACTTTTCTCATTTTTTTTGTTTACTAACTCGTGACAGAAGCAACTGATTGTTGTTTAGTTATTATCTTTTTTTTTGGCTCATGTCTAGACTCAGGTATGCTGTTCTTGTTGCTTCAGCCAAAACTGCAACTTACTAACTGAGATGTAACTGGCTAATTTTACATGTCCAGCACAATGACAGGATGTGATGTCAGAGTGTTAGTCTTCAGGCTGTGGGACCTTCGGGGTAGAGTACCCAGAAATTAAGACTTTATTGCAGGTTAGTATTATTTAAAACCCAATGGAGAGAAATAAATGGCTCAGATGAATCACTTCAGTCCATGTTTAAGGGTTATGTGCAATTATATGCTTGTAAAAAATGAGTGGATTTTATATTTGTAGTTTATATTAGAACCTCATGTATTTTTATTTATTTATTTTAATGTGAATTTCACTAAATGAATAGGGGGCTGGGTGTGTTCATATCCTCAATGCAGAATTTGTTTTTTTCCATTGGGGGTTCTGAGAATAACTTGACCCAATGTTGACCAGGCACATAAGACATTAGCTTCTTTGAAGATATGTCCTCTTGGACTGTCTCCATGGAGACTCTGTTTTTTTCATTTTCTCCCCCATCTCTTTCCAGCCTAAGTCAGACTAATATATTTTTTTTCTGTCCTGGTGTATCAGAGGAATCTTTAAATCATGGCGGATACCTGTTAGCGCTCAACAGTTAATTGCAGTTTAGTGCTGCCTGTGGTTGTAGCTGCACAACCATGCTTCACGAGTGACGCCAGGGAATCAGGGTCAACATTTTGTTTGGCATGTTTCCAGGGTCAGGAACTGGAGGGAGTGAAGGGGAAGGGAAAGGAATGAAGAAAGGAAAAAAGAGCAGGGAGAAAAAAAAAAAAAGATGCAATATCATTAACTCCTGCAGTGCATTACCAAGACGTACAGGGCGCCCGTCTGCTCACGATGAATGCCGCCAGAAATCGTCAGCAACGATCTTTCAGCAGCTTCTGATGTCAGTCACAACATATAGTTTGCCTCAGGTTATGTTTCAAAGAAAAGCTTCAATAAAAGCTGTTTGTTGTTTATTTTTGGGGCAACATGTTTTTATAAAACTTCTCTCTTTCAAGTATGTAAAAGAGATCAATTCACTGTGCGTGTGTGTGCATCTGACTGAGCTGTTCTAGAAGACTGTTGATTCAGCTGGAGCCTCCTATACCTGACAGCCAACTGACGTCCTCTGTCATTGAGCGCCGGCGCACAATCATGACTCAATAAGCCCAGGAAATTAGGGGGGGAAAGCTTGAGAGTGAAAAAAAAACACACACATCGGAGACGAACAGAGTGGAACGCAGCAGAGCAGAGGTTAGCCGGCCTCAGGGGTTTGAGAACCTCAGTACTGAGCTTCAGGTTACATCCATCTTGTTCAAAAACGCTCCCTGGGGAGTACAGTATGTGTGAACATGAGAAAGCCTTTGGGGTGAGTTCTCCTCAAATGGGGTTAATCGGCTCTCCATAAGAACACCCATGTACTGCTGCAAGGAAAACAATGGACATACTGTATGTATTTTAGCATTCAAGCAAAATCGAGGCAATAGTGAAAACGTAAATCCTAGAAATCATCGTTGTATTTAATTGTTAGAAATTGTGGCATAGAATTTAAATTTGCATGCTTGTTGTATATGTCCCATAAAGCAGAGCTAAAAATCAACGCAGACAGTAGATGTACTTTGCTGGCAACCACATAAATGCCCCTGGATTATATTATTATATAATTTTTTTTTTATTATTTATTATATATTATCCCAGGTTGTTTTTCAGTTATCATCGACCAGTCTAACTCTTTAACCCTCTGTGTTACGATCCCCTCCTAAAAAGAGACAATAGTTCTATTTATTTCGAGCACAGATGTTAGTTGTGCTTTATTTATTTTTTTCTTCTTGTGTGTCAAGTAATTAACCCTCACAAAAAACCCCAGGCAAGGTAATATGATCTTATCATCGCAGAACTGTGAGGCTATCTTCCTAATTATCATCATATCTCTTTAATAACAAACTGATTGCTCTGTGAAAAAAATTTATACAAAAACCAGGAACCACAGTCATTTACACTAGAGGTCAACAGGGGCCCAACAGTTTGTCACAGTGATCCCAAAGCAGACTTAGCCATGCATATAAATGTAACTGCTACAGCTACAGCTGTTAAGCTGGGCATACACTGCATGATGTGATCCCTTTCCTGACCCCATTTCTGAGTATCTCCACTTCTTCTTTAGCATATTTCAACTTCATCACATGTTATTTGTGATGCACTGGAAGAGTCAGATTGGAGACTACTTGTCAGAACGTTTTTTTTTTATACAGCTGAGCTTTGTGAGAGGGAAGCATCAGACATCAGACATCTTTAGGCTCTCACACAGTCAAAGCGTAGTCACAAGCTCATCATCAAATAGTCTTCTTTTTTCCCATTAATTAATTCGGTCATGCTCCTCCTCCTCTTCTTCTTCTCCTTGTATTAATTACCAGACATTGTTTAGATTGACGTTATACATTTTAACAACACATAAAACTGCCACTGCAGCAAAAAGGAGATATCTAGCTCGAGCATAATATGATCAAGTGAACCAGAAAACAGATAATAGCTGCTGCTCTCATTTTTTTTAGGTGTTATGTAGAATTTTTTTTTATTTGCTTTTGTCAGGCAATATGTTTCAGACAGGACAACATCGCAGTTCACGCTGCACATGCACTTCTAATAACCGAAGCGATTGTTTTTAGAAGGACCACATCTCTTCAGCGGCTCTTACATTACCACGTTCTACATGCTTGCTGAGCACAGGACTCATTAAGTACTAATTTTCCTTTGTGGACTGGAAGAAAAATTATGACTTGTCTGAGAAATATGTTTATTTCAAGAGTATGTTAGAAATTTCAGGGAAAGGGCGCTGTAACAAGCTTACAGCTTGTAAACAAGCTGTAAGGATCCTGTAGTTGCTCGGAGGCACTTTGCTATCCCAGAGAAACAATTTTGGGAACTGAGATGTTTGTTGCCTCATGACAGTTGAGTAATAAACACCAATATGTGTTCCTTTTTCTTTAGTCAGAACTAGTTAAGATATGTTTAACTGAAATTATTTGTCATATTCTTGTTTTTCACTCATCATACTGGCAGGAGGTGAAAGAATGTGTCTCTTCGGCTGATGAAGGCTATCCTGACTCCTTCTGGAAAGCTTCATGTATATGACCCTATGGTGTCTGAGGCCATAGAGTTTTCTCTTGGCGACACCACTCCTCCTTGTGCCCACAGCCCAATGCATCCTCCCAGCCTTTGCTGTACCAGTGCAGCAGTGGAACATTCTGCGGGGAGGCAGAGCGGCACAAGCCAAACGAACAGTTTTTGGCCGATTAGAGTGTTTTGAGCTTAGCATTCGGTTTGGATGGCAGACCGAGGGGCTTACAGACGTGTGAACTGGAGCACAAAAGGCCACCAGCACATCCTGTCCATGAGAATGTGTCGCTGAAAAGCCTAGTGCTGCTTCATAATCTTGGAGAACTGTATTTTGGTGAGGCAAGACTAAGCCACAGGTTCCTGTGGTGAGCGACACATGCTATTTCCTCCTTCTGTCCAGTCTCTTTGAGGTGGAGCGGAAACAGAACAGAGACGTCTCTCGATTTGAAGGCCGTGTCTTGGATGATTTAAGAATTATTTTAAAAAGGAAACAGTTATTGGATGAAAACTATAGTGGACGTGGGCCTTCATGTAATTGCCCAGCTGTAAGTCTTTCACACTGGCAGCTATGAAGAAGACGTCTCCAGAATGAGCTTAAGCGTGTCTTTTTAATAGAGAAGGCTGCAGGGAGATAAAGAGCGAGCCACCGACAGGCGTGAAATATCTGCCGTGGGAGAGCTTCAGCTCTGACTCTCTGATGACCTATCTCACCACTGAAAACAAGCAGCTACTATATGAGCATGATAGGACGGAACTAAGGGAGCCCCTTGCTATTCTAAGTTTGTAGCAAGCAAGGTCAGAGTTCACATTCAAGCCAACAATCTGGGCTGTTTTAAAGAGGGATATATTATACCCTATTTCTCCAAGTTAACCTAGTTCCCTGGTGTCATAATGAACATGTCTGTGACATGCTTTGGTCAAAATACCATAAGGATGAAGCACCACAGCAGTTCAATCACCCTGTCAAAACAGCCCTGTTAAGAACGCTCTGGTTAGTAGTATCTCTTTAGGTCAGGGGACAGGAAATGATCAGCCACAGAGGCTACTGGGACCTAACATCAGTTAGCATTTGGAAAAGTGATCATTTGCAGGCTCTAGCAGGCACATTGCCGTCATATATAACATGTGTCCACTGGACAGATAAATCCTCTGAGGCTGGAAGTTTGTGTAGAACTCTGTGCTGCACTGTGGAGCCAAGAATAGAACTTTTTTGCGGACTTCCGGTTTTCGGATACCGTTGCCCTCACCAGCACTCTCGCATGTTTTAGGACAAAGCGGAGCTCCGCGAGACAACACTTCCAGGAATTTAGCGCATTGTGGCGTCCCAGTGAGTAAAAAGTTGATTTTGCATAATATGTCCCCTTTAAGATTCATCCTATTACACAATAAATATCTGGTGGAATTAAGTGAAAAAATACATTAGATTCTGATAGGCACACAGCAGATATTATGCATATTTTTCTTTTCTGTTTCCTGCTCTTTATTTGTCAAAGACTTTAAGAATTGAAGAAGTTAATGCATCTCTCTCTCTCCCTCTCTCTCTCTCTCTCTCTCTCTCTCTCTCAAACACACACAATGTATTAGAGTGTGTGCACATCTTTGTGTGATTCTTGCCCTTTTGCAGCTCTGTGATAGAATTATATACAACCCAAGAATAAATCAGATGACATGTAAAGGCCAGCAGGAAAAAAAAAAGCATTGTTTTTGCAATGGTACTATGGTATATATCAACTGTCATTTCAAAATTCTTGTTTTAAAAAGAGATTTAAGCTCCGTGGGGTGTGTGCACCATACTGGCAAAAAGTTTTCAATGTTTTGTTTTGTTCAAGACTGGGAGCGTGATAATATGAACTAATCTTTTTTTCTTTTGTACTCCACTTCCCTTTCTCCTTTTCTGGAAAATGATCCCGTGGTACTTCTCACACTGGGTCCACACTGGCAGGCCGGATTATGGACAGAGACTAGAATACTTATAAGGCAGAGTTCAGTGCTGCACCATAGAAAGAGCTGCGTGGGATTCGCATCCCATGTCTCCCCTCCAATGCTGTGTGTCAAAACAAACGAAATAAAAAGCCACAGTTGAGAAGAAAAGAAAAGAAACATATTGTATATTCTGAGCCTAAAATGTTATTTGTGTCACACACACACATGTTGACGATCAGCAGACAGGAGCCCGGGCCGACTCCAACAATGTTAATGATGACAAATGAGCGGGCTGATGAAATTTTCGTGACGATCGTATTGAGATGTGAAAACAAGAGAGGAGTTTACATCCATGCGCGTTTATGAGACTTGAGGGGAAACAGTGATTACGAATGAATACACTTAGCTTATCGTCCACGGCCTCCCTTGAAAACAATATCGTTGACAAAGCTGTCATGCGCCTGGTTTGTAAATGAGGTGAAAACAAACTCGAGCTCAAACTCATTGCTGGCATCTGGTGTGTGATGCAGTGCTTATATTCTCAGGCGAGGGAAAGTGGAGAAAGCCCGTGGAGGCAATAACAAACCCACACCCTCATAAAAGAGCCTTACAAGATTAATACCAGTAGCCTCTGTTGAGATCATTATACATTTACTGAAGTCCATGTGCTGTACTCTGGTGGTTGGTGGTCAGTGGCTCCACCCTGCTGCTGTAGGAACAATACCGTGCCAGCTCACACCACATGTGTTCCGATCTCTATGGTTTAAAAGTAGCACTGGTTTACCAAATCCTCTCGGCACCTCATTATGTCAGTCTTAGTTATTAATAAAAAATAATAATCCCAAGACTGGAGGGTAACCAGTATTGTTTAGTTTTGAACATCATTTTTTCGTACTCGTCGCTCTTATGTTGGCAGCGCTGGTTTAAACACGGAGACTTTAGATACAGAAAGTGTTTTTTTCAAAAAGCACTTTGCTCATAAACCTGACTTGATCTGATGTGACTTTTCTTGACCACCATGCTGCAGGCTTGAGGCTGGTTAAAAAAACATAGTCCTATGTTTCAAATGTCACAACAATCCATGCTACATATGATATGATAGGATGGGTCTTACCGTTTACCTTTACATCATTGGACTATGTGCAAGACATTTAAAAAGACAGTAAGAGGATTGACTAAGAGGGCTTGTTAAAAATGGTAAAATTTTTGATTCAGACATAAGATGCTGCAGCATCCAACACACAGGGACGCATTTAGGATGAATTATCACTGGAAAAATTTGCCTTACAGTGAAAGTCTGAGTTCACGTAGGATAAACACACACACTGTATCAGAGCTAATGATTGCCTTACTGGTGAACTAAATGAGTTTTCTTCTCCTGGGTATTGCAGGAAAATCTCTATATGGCTCTATGCACTGCATATTTACTGAATGTTTCTCATGAGCTCGGGCCTCTAACTCAGGTGCATTTGGAAGGAAAGTACAGACTCAGTTAAAAGTTGGGGTCTACAAGGCAGGAACACCCAGCAGTAACAGACTACACTGATATATCCTACAACCCCTGTAAGCCAATTAACCATATACTTTCTTTTTTAAAGGGGACATATTATGCAAAATCAACTTTTGAATCATTTAAATCCTTATATTTGGGACTCTGGAGGCCCTGTCAATCGGCAAATTGTGAAAAAAAAGATGACTCACTCATATTTTTGTGGTCCTCCTCAGTCTACAGGAGATAAAACACGCAATGTTGACTTCCGTGCTCATTGGGACGTCACAATGCATAAATCCCTGAAATTGTTGTCTCGCGGAACTCCTCTTCGTCCGCAAAACACGTGAGAGTGCTGCCGAGGGCAACAGTATCCAAAAACCGGACGCCGGCGAAGTCCGCAACAAGTTCTATTCTTGGCTCCACAGTGCAGCACAGAGTCCTACACAAATTTTTCCATATGCTCCCAGTAGCCTCTGTGTCCCTTAGTTTCGTTTTACTTTTTTTTAAGGTGGACCTTTAAGGTGGACCTAAAGAGATACTACTAAACTGAGTGTTCTACTGCTGTGGTGCTTCATCCTTATTGTATTTTGACCAAAGCATGTCACAGACATGTTCATTAGGACACCAGGGAACTAGCTTAACTTGGAGAAATAGGGTATAATATATCCCCTTAAAACATGAGCTAGGCATCAAAATAGTTTTAGGACATTTAAACATCCTATTTTCAACTTTTATACATACGTATATATATATATACATATATTATGACAGTGTGTTTTTTTAATGACTGCAGGTTGAAACCAAACATCCACACACGGTAAAAACCCAAAACAACAGCTTCCGTCCACAGTACAGGAGCACCTTAAAAGAGAATAAGTGAAAATGCCTTGAGCTTTCAACCCAAAAGTCATGGACTAATAATGAGAGACTGACATCCAGCTGTAGCCTGGCCTCTTAAAGTGGAGCAGGTAAATATTTATTGAAGACTGTGATCGCTGCCGGCAATGGCCTATTCATCTCTGTCACCGAGTAATAATGGCGAGCTGCGAACATTAATGTGAGAGAAGGAAAGCACGAGAACATGCTCTGCAGAGAAAACATTGCATTGCATCAGTGCACTTGACTCCATTGTGCACTAATGAGTCTTTATCTTGGCTTAACACGATGACCTGAGGTTGTTTTGATAGTAACATCTAACTGTTATTTTGGAGTGCAAACAACGTTGTTTCTACTGCACCCCAAAAAAGTGTTTTTCATAGTTTAAAAAAAAAAAACAAAAAAAAAAACTCTTGCATGAAAAGAAAACTATTATGGAACAGACGTGAAGACACATGAGTAGTTTAGTGAGCAGCTGTGGCTCTCACCAGATGAACTGTTTCCGCAGGTTCCATTAAAGATGGGTCACTTCAAATGGAGATGTCAGCGATGCCAGGTGACTTTCCAGGTTGGCTTAGCAGGGGTCAGCTGAACTGAAGAAGCACATCCTGTTCACTTACAGGCACAAGATAAATATACATCTGTGCAAACAAGAGTGACTGACAGTCTGAAAGGGCGTCATGGGAGCACAATGTGGAGCCATGTGTGGATAAACACAAAGTACCGGAGAATGGAGTCCATGTTTGCTTGTCAGACTGAGGGAAAGGGAACACGGCCCTGCTCGCAGGGTCAGTGGGAGCGGCTTCAAATCCTCCTTTTGTGCTGTCTGGCCTGCATTGGAGACAATGTGGATAATGAGAGAGGAATTTGGCGTGAGGCACAGTGAACACATACACACAGGGGAAGGAACTTGCCCCGGCCCCAGGGAGCCCATCCAGCCAGCTGTCTCTGCTTCTGTTTCCCCGGGGCCAAACTTTCTACACGGACAATCCGGCAACAAGAGGCATGATTGATGTCACTAGATCCATTGTGGGCTGTTCATGCTTTCGATCCTCGGATAAGATTGAGTTTAAACTGAGGGATTATGAGCGTTAACAGTACACATTGTCTGTATCTGTGTCAACTGGAGTGGACGTGGCAAACTGGAGTGGCTTTTAATGAAAGCTGAACCTGTATATTGTTCCAGTATTGATACAATTCAACATGTTTTACAGGCTTTTTCTTTTTTTTTTATTTGATATTTTAAGATGGCCTCAACAACAACAAGTTCAGCTGTGAAACAGCAAGTCATTAATTCCCACGAGTTCAACATTGTGCTCTTTCCAACTCATATTCTTTATTTATTGCCGTCATTTTAGCGAATCGGTTTCACAAGTGTGTCATTTGCTTGTAAAGTGCTCATTGCCAGCAAGTTCTCGTGCAGCTAATGAAAGAAAAAAAATCTTGACATATGACATAACATCACACTTCATAGCATTTTTAATTTCAAGGAAACATGAAAAATGACTTATTATGAATTCACAGCAGACACAGAGCTGTGTAAACGTGCTTGGCCACTGTTTGGATCAGAGCAGTGATTACCCATAATACTGCTGTTTCCTTCAAGAGGAACAAATATGTGAAAAGATAACATACTTTTTGCACCATAACGGAACTTCAGACACCAAACCCCAAGACTTGATGCTGTGTTGATGCACGGAACTTGGCTGCAGGGGCTACATGCAAGAAATATACAGATATATTATAAGTGATTTTGGGCTTGTTTTTCTGTAAAGTCATGAACAAATATAGGAAGTTGTTGATTGCGGGTTTTATGGGAATGTTCCCAACTCCATGAGTTTGATAGCTTGCTGGATCCATCCATAACTTTGTTCCCTCCACCATCCACCACTCCCTTTCCCCACCCGCACCCTGCTTCTGATTGACTCCGATCCTGCTGGAGTACTAGCCAATCACAGTTAGAGTAGTGTCAGCGAAAGTTCTCGGTCATCCAGGTCATAATCTTCTTCAGTACTGCTTCAGTACGGCTTTGGGCGACTGGACTTGCTTGAGTTGAGTTGAAGACGTTTCGCCTCTCATCCGTGAGATCTGTTCTTATCTGATCTCTTCAGAAGTGTAGAAGCCTCTTGGATGAGAGGTGAAACGTCTTCAGCTCAACTCAAGCAAGTCCAGTCGCCCACAGCTAACTCCTGAAGAACACAGGTAGAGTAGGTAGGTATTTTTTTTTCTGTTTTTCTGACAGTGGGATCCTCTGCAGTCCCTGTTATACAGCTTCCAACACGTCTGAACACTGAAGTCACTTTATACTGTTTTCTGTATTGGTGAGAGATATATTTAAAGGGAAAGAGGAAACATCTGAGTTTGGCTCTATTTTATGACATGTTGGTTTGAAGTCATGGAACTAAAAGAAAATAGGAAGACGAGTACATAAAAAGCAATAATAAATGTGTGGTTTCAGGATCATATTATGTTGCGTGTGCAAGGTTTACGGTGTGTATAATGTACTAGGGGTACAACATGTGCACATGTTCATATCCCATCTGTTTTATAATGTTAAATACATGACTAAAGCTTGTTTTAAGGGGGTCAGCCCTATGTTCCCACAGCCCTATGGTCCCACTACTTGAGTAAAAGTACAGATACCCCTTGCTAAATTTTACTCAAATACAAGTAAAAGTACTACAATCATGTCTACTTGGAGAATGTAAAAGGAATTGAAAGTAAAACCAAGTCATTTTCATCTTTTTACCTTTTACGTTGCTTTATTTAACATTTCTCACTTGCCCACAACACAAAAGCACAATGGCAACGCTCTGACAAACCTCTGCCATGTGTTGGCTCATTCCCGCGATGGACCTGCTGCGTCTTCATCCATTGTTTTCATCTCTCAACTAAATCTGACCATGGAGTTGTTGTTTTAGTAACGTGTACTCACGGTTATGGATAGAAATGTCTTGGAGTAAAGAGTACAATATTTGCCTCTCAAATGTTTTTGAGTAAAGTCATGAGTACTCCCCAAAAATGATAATAGAGTAAAGTACAGATCCCTCAAAATTGTACCTACGTACTGTACTCAAGTAAATGTACTCTGTTACTGTCAAGCTCTGTTCCCACATTTCTTAAATTGAGTGTCAGCGCAGTCTTGGCGCGAAGTCAGGAGTACATTTCACTGCTTGTTGTACACGTATAAAAATTCATATGACAAATAAATAATCTTAAATTTGTGGGAACTGTGGGAACAAAGACACGCTCCCAGTTCAAGACCCTCATATGGTCAATGTGCTGAAGATTTAAAGACAGTTTTGGCCTTGACCTGGCAACCCTGTCAAACAAAATGTGTTTACAATATTTTATATTCCATTCTACCTGTACAGGTGTCAGATTTTAGTTTGTCATTAACCTTGCATCAATTGATCCATTTACTTATTGCATGTAAACATGCCATTGCAAAAGGATTATTTACTATTCTTATCATGAGCTAATAACAGCACTGACTGTCACATTACATGTGTGTCACTGTCAATGGCCTCCTCCTCTTTTTAAATCGAGGTGTAGGTGTCCACGCCGGAGCCTGTCAGGACCCAGCGGGGAGGGACTTTCTGGAGACACTCACATGCGCAACAAGTCCAAGCAGGTCGTGAGAGGATAGAGTGTGATGAGAGAGAGTGAGTGACACACTACACAACACGGCCACGGCGTCCAGGAGCCCGAACATAGGATTTTAAGTGGCTCGTTGTCACCACGGACACTTTTTTTTTTTTGGTGCTCCAGAGGAAGCACGCGTCACAGTGAAATGTATCCGGACTTTAAAAGCGCACAGTTGGAAGTTTCCCCCGTGTGCGCGCTCCGCAGCTCAGAAGACAACGCGGAGGAAGCAATACTATCTACAGAGAACCGCAGAGATGCTGCGTTTGTCACCGCCGAGGTGAAACTTCGCTAGCGAAAGGAAGCGCTAAAAGTTTGCGGCTCGTTAAAACGCGGCAGGTGAGCGGGGAGAACATGAGGTCTGTCCCCCAACAGGAGCACAGGCTGCGCTTCACTGTGAAATGGTCCCGGCTTGTCACAGGAGCTGGAAGGACATAACTTGATATTATTTTTGAAAAAAGAAAAAAAGAAAGAGGGTCGGTCTCAGTTTGACCATGAGAGCGCTGAGTTTACTGTGCATCCTGGTCGGGCTGTGTGAGTCCAGCCTGGCCAACAGAAACTGTCCTGACCTGATCGTTGACAGCTGTCACTGCTCGGCAGAGAGATCCAAGGAGCTGAGCAGGCAGCACACAGTCCGAGTCAAAGTGGTGTGCGAGGATGTGGACCTGATGGATACACTGCAGCCCAGCTTTGTGCCAAACACGACTGTTTCCCTGTAAGTGTGGCTTTCATTTCCAGTTTCACACCACAAAGACACACACACACAATCAGAGAAAAGCTGAGCTCAAAACTTTGGACTGCAAAATATGCACTGATGGAAGTCCAAAAACATTTTTTATTTCCAAATTGATATCATTTTATTTTGCCTTGGTTAAGAGCAGTAACTTGGATTATATGTATAACCCTTTTACATAAAAGGCCAATTACCAATGACAGTGTGAAAATAAACACCACTATATAGTTATTTTGTCAGAACTAGTAATATATGTTGGAAATGATTGGTTAAAGGTGCCATATGGAAGAATGTGGTCAAAAACAGTTACTACATTCAAAAATAAAAATACCAAGGTCTTTTAGGTTTCGTTTTCTGACGTAACTGGCAACCCGTGGTTGCTCGGCAGCTGAGACTCTACTGACTGCAATGATTGGTAAACGGTGGTAGGTGGCGCCACATGCCAAAACATGATTTCAAAACATAAACATGATTTGCAGTCTGCAAAATATTTTTTTGTAATGCAAATATTTTGGCTGTACTGTTGAGCTCAGTATGTTATATGAACATTATTCCTGAGTCTCTGTGACATATTAGGAGGATTTTATGGCCAGTTGATTTAGATTTATTGCATGATGCACCTTTAAATAAAAAAAATAATAATAGTCATAGTTGTGTGGCCCACACATTGGAAGCATTGTTTTTGAAGTTGAGGCCCACCACACATCAAAAGTAAAATACAAAGATATACTGGACAGATACCATTAAGGTGGAAATATCACAAATGAGGTCACTAAACTCAACCCAGATGCGATTTTTGTACCATGTCATTAAAGATAATCTGCCACTAGGGAAGCAGAGAAGAGAAGATTAAAATATGGATTCACAGAATAAATCTTTCTGCAAATGATGGTAAATATTTATGTCATTAATCAGCCTTTTGCATGACCGGGCACCTACAATGATGTGCTTCTGATTAGTGCCTTAGTGGATGATTAACCAAAAGTAATTGAGTCTATCAACGGAAATCTAATCAGCAACAATTTATTGATTATTTTACAGTACTTTGTTGTTTTTGTGTCTGTCGAAATTCTGCGATCATTTGCATTCGGAATGGGACGATGTGATTGAAAGTTGGTCTTGTATATTAATGACTTAATCTCATACAAGATCTGGAATAAATAAGTAATACTTTCTTCACAGTGGATGTTTTTTGACATCAATTGAAGGACAAAACATTAAAGAAGATTCCAGGTTTAAAAGAGCTGGGGGTCGTGCTGTTGTTCAAATCGAGGTCACACTAAATCCTTTACACTTTAACTTGTAAAAGCAGGTTTTCTTCCTAAATTATTTTTTAATTTTTTACTTTAAAGGTCCCATATTATATCCTCTTTCATGTCTGTGAGATGCTAGTGTCTCTTTAGGTCCACCTTAAAGGTCACCTTAAAAAAAGTAAAACAAAACTTAATGGACAGGAAATGACATCAGCCACAGAGGCTACTGGGAGCTAACAGCAGTTAGCATTTGTATCCACTGATAAACAAATAAATCCTCTGAAGCTGAAAGTTTATGTAGGACTCTGTGCTGCACTGTGGAGCCGCTGCTTAGCGAGTGAGCACGCGCTCTGCATGTAAATGTTTCATTAATGATTATATATTTGTTTCAATCACTGAATGAAGCCTGTCATATTTGGGACAAGAGTCAGGACTTTAAATCACTTAAACAAAACTTTTGATCAGCACTCAGCATTTGTTTGTTTGTCATTTAAACCAGTGTGAGGAGAGAGAGAGAGACATTGTTGGCACGGGGCAGGAGAGAGAGAGAGAGAGAGAGAGAGAGAGAGAGAGAGAGAGAGAGAGAGAGAGAGAGAGAGAGAGAGAGAGAGAGAGAGAGAGAGAGAGAGAGAGAGAGAGAGAGAGAGAGAGAGAGAGAGAGAGAGAGAGAGAGAGAGAGAGAGAGAGAGAGAGAGAGAGAGAGAGAGAGAGAGAGAGATCTGCAGGTAGTGATTCATTTTTGTATTTTTAGTTGGATATTGGATGTGAACTGATTTGTATTTCTATGTTAAAATGTTCTATTAAAGAAAATATGCAAGAATATATATCTTTCTGTATGCTTTAAAGTGTTTTAAAAAATTTGAATCGGAATGGGCTAAAATCGGTATCGGCAGGTCAAACTTCTTGAAAAATTGGAATCGGCCCCAAAAATGGCAATTGGTGCATCCCTATCCGCGAGACAACAATTCCAGGAATTTAGCGTCTTGTTACGTCCCAAGGAGCGCAGATAGGGCCTCCAGAGTCCCAAATATATGGATTTAAATGATTAAAAAGTTTATTTTACTTTTAAATCTTCACACGTTTCCCGTGACTGAGGAAAAAAAAATACTGTTTGGCCATTATAGAAGTGCTAAAACAACAAATCTAATGGTGGCCCAAGACTTTTGCATAGTACTGTAGGTCAAATCAGTTGATGACCATCGAATATTAGGTGTTGCTCTCTCCCTGTTCATTTTCAAAAGAGCCTAGTCTTGTTGTCCTAAAAAGTAACTGCTTGGTGTTGCCAAGGTGGCTGATTGGTTTGCCTGCGAGGACTTTTAATCGATCATGAGGTTGGTTGGTTTTATTATTCAGATTATTTAAATGGAAGTACAAGTGAAATATTAATTTTCATCAGCCAGATAAACAGCACAGTAAGATTGTTTTTTTGGCAACAGTGAAAAAAGGAGCATATGAGTCTATTAGACACTAATCTAAAAGGGTCCAAAAAGCCTAGTTACATGATGAGTTCATGTTGTGTAATGTGTATCAGAAGTTCACCAGGATTCTCTCTTATAAATTAGTTTTCATTTGGAGAAATAATGTGAGCTGTAGTGTGAGAGCCTTAGCAGGGGTACATTTATAGATTATGCCCTGTGTTTTGATGTGCAGCTGTATTGTTTTGTTTGACGGTGCACTGATTGAAATAATGGCAAAACAGCTATTCTTTATTGTGCGTTTACACCGTAAGCCGCAACCTGAGTGCTGAGCCCTTATAATTCATGCATCTGCACACGTCTTTTGCCTTTCTATGTGATCTTTGGGGACGTTATTTGCATTGTATTTGCATTGCATTCGCATTAATTCTAGTGTAAATGGATGGATGAAGCGACAACTTCACTTGAGGTTTTGATAACTTTCCCCCACACGCTCTCCTTCCCCCACTGTGTGGATGCACAGATTGACTGCCAGATTAATTGACTGTTTTATTCTCGGGAACTTAACGTCTCCTTTTGGAGTGTAAAAGCAAATACTAAATGTAAAGGCCCTTGACGAGTTATAGCAGACCACTCATTCTGAACTATGAGTGCAGTTGATTAATGGTAGCACTTTGCTTTACTGCACTTTATTTGGAACGGTGTTTGCAGGCTGGGGTGCTTTTGTTCCTTAAGTGGAGACTGGTTAAAGGCTTTGCTTTGTTTTCAACATGTGTCTAAAGGGTGGCAGTGTTCTCGCTGCAGGTACTCGTGAAGTACATTTTATTTAAGTCTGAATGTGTGAATAACAACAAATATATTTTCTTTCAAATCTACATGTACGGTAAGTATCAGTCGAAAATGATTGTTCCAGAGAAATGGCTTCATAATTAGTTGCTGAAAAAGCTGAGGCTGTGTGGATTATGCGTGACCTCCTTTTCCAGTTAGTCATATTCCTTGGTGAACTGTCCTACAGTTGAGTTGTAGCTGGCCAGGAAGCAGTTTTCCTGCTTTAGGAAGTGTGACCTTTGTCAGGCTGAAGTGGCCTCCCTGCTCGGTCTTTTGTTTATGTGCTGTGCAAATAAACAGATATATCAAGGGAAGTATGCACATACCAATCCCCCCCGTAAACTCCATGGATATTTACAAACACAATTCATAAATGCTATCTCAAATTAAAGACTCACTTTGGATCTTGTTGCTTTTCTTTCTCTCTGAAGATTTATGACGAACACTGCACGCATCACCTTGCAAATGGCAGTAAATTAAAGCCGTTTATGAATGAACATTTGCATAAATAATAACTAAAAACCATCTATGAGTGTGTCAGTAACCCTCCATACAGGAAAACGGCATGTCCATATTAACACCTCTGCCTGTTTCCCTTATCGTCTGTGGGGAGAGGTTGACGGCTCTGTTGACTGCGGGACCTATCGGGTGTAATTGTTTCTTCAGCAGTCGGCCTCTCTCTGTGGAGAGTAGCAGCTCAGATTGTAGCTGACACCTGTCTGAGGCAATGCGGTGACAACAGGACGCACTTCTCATCCCGGGGGGAGAAGAGGAACAGATTGTGAGTAGAGGGAGTAGAGTGAAGGAGCCATTCTTGGAACAGGAGGATTGTGGGAAAAGTGGGGATGGGAAGTGTTTGGTAAAGCATCACTTGACTGAGGCTGATTTAGACAATGGAACTGCTGCAAACTGATTGTTCAGAAGGGGAACTGCTTGTCGCACTGTTGTCACTGATAGAGGCTACAGGTGCACACTGTGTGCTTACATAAATAAAAACATTAAGATTGTACTATGTTGTCATTTCCTTGTGCTCTGAGCAACGAGTTGCAACCAGACCGAGGTCACGTTTTATATATGGGTCGGACAGACACGGAGTATTTATTTTTACCTGCTGAGCGCACTTGAGTGTGTGTGTGTGTGTTACAATATTGTGTTGTCTTGTAAACTTTATTTGTAAGTTCACTCTAATCACCATTACTGTGTCATTGTGAACACAGCTGCTTTGAAAACCCCGCACTCTACACTTCAACTAGATGACAGAAAAAAGACGAATGTTGGTGTTAACACTGAAACACTTAGCAGCTAAAGAGAGATACCAATTAGAAGCTGGTGAGGAACAAACAAAGCAGCACTAAATGTGCCGAGAACGTGTCATAGAATTAATTGAGAAACCACAAACCTTGTAGGAAAACAATTTTTTTTTTTAACTTAAGCATTCAAGTAAAAATCCAAACTTAAAACAGTGCAGAAACATTGAACTCGGTAGGATGGCACGATACCGATATCTACTGATACCGATATTAGTCAGATAGAATCATTTTCGATATGAACATCACATTTGTACTGAGTTATTTCAAATATTGTTGTCCCACAAAGAGGAATTAAACGTTCCAAACATGACTCAGTGCATGTGCATAGTGACAAATGCGATATAGGATTTTTGGATTGTGTCAGATCAGTCTGATATCCGATCTAGTGAATCAATCATTAAACATAAATGGCATGCAGTCAAATACACTGCATGCATAAGCTATTGGAGAGGACAGGTTCATGGACATGTTTATTTTTGCATGATAAAAGGGGTCAGAAGTTTACAATGTTGCCTCCTTGTAAAACAAATGAGACGCACATGAACACAATTTCACAAGTTTCCTTTCCTAAATAGACTTTTTCTGCATTCTCTCATCTTATTATATAGTACTGCTAAGAATATCATTCTGTTTATTCTTTTTTGTTGCCCTCCTCTCTCTCATTTGCATCCTCGCTCTTATTTTCTCTTGCTGTTGTTTCTTGGGGGCTTCTTTCTCGTCTGCTGAGGTGGTGTTTGTGCTCTACTCTCTCCGAGTTCTTCTGCATGAATATTTCATTGACGTGCACATATGCACATGCATCGACTCCCTGACGACAACCTGCGAGTGTGTACAGCGTTGTGCCATGTGGATCTGCCAATTGGGTTACGGAGGTGTGACCTATTTGACCAATATTTTGCTTCCAACATTTCAAGCGCAGTCACTTTGTCACTCACTTGGCGTCTCCTGTGTCAAAGTCCACTGATATGGAAGATTTAAATACTGCTAACGGTCTGTCTTTAGATGAATTAACTCTACAAAATCAGTTTTAATCCCATAGGGTGAAACGATCTTTTATCCCCAGCTGTTTCTCCTCTCTATCCAGGAGCGTGTTTGCTTGTGTTCTCCATGAGTTCAAGATTGGTGAGGTCAGGGTCGAGCTGCATGTTAGAAACTGCCGGGCTCTTTGTTGCCATTGATAAAAAAATGTCAAGGTTCACTCTCTGTGTCTGTGTATTGAAACATTATTCAGAAATGAATGATGCAGGTCCACTCGCCTTCTGATTGGCTGCCTGAATACGCTCTGTTACCGCAGCTCATGTGGCGTATTTTCAAGAACCTGCAAGGCCTTAGACGATAATGATTCACCGATCTGTGAGTTCATGACTGGTGGCAGAGAGAGGACACCGTAAATTGTGCTATAGTCTTGAAAAACCAAGAATATGTCGAAACCCAGACTTCCCAGCTGAAAATATTAGGTGAAGATAAACAAAGTGTCTGCCAAGGATACATCTTTGCTCCGTTTTTCCCTGCCTCCTCCCTACAGTGCTGAGTAAATACTAATGTCACTTAAAGGGTCATAAATTTGACAGAGCAGAGGAGGCCAAGTTAGAGGCACGTTGTCTCTTTGCTGTTTTCAGGTTCATTGTGAAATAATGACATTAAAACCCTGATGTGCGCTGCTTCTGTTCACAGTGGAAAGCACTATAGCTAAGTCTTGCTTGTCTCGCAGGAGCTTTGATGTGCCTTAATCTGTGCTATGTGATGGTGTATGTGTACATGACTCTTGTGAAAGTGAGTGCTGTGCTTGAGTCAATGAGTCACAGTATGTGTGTGTGTGTGTGTGTGTTTGTGTGGCTGCAAATATACAAAATCAACTCACTTATTCCATGATTCTCTGCCAAATGATGATTTAAGATTATGGTTTTCCAAACATTTCTGCTCACACTTTTTTGACATATTAATTTACCGTACTTACTCACTTTTGGGTGAAATTTAGGGATTTGTTTTGAATCCATTTGGGTCCACATGAAGATGAAGTAGTGGTTAGTGCTGTTGCAGCAAAACGACCTGGGTTCATGACCTGGTTGGAACAAGTGCCCTTTTTCCATGTTCTCCCCATGTATGCGAGTTACTCCGGATACTCCAGGTTCTTCCGAAAATATGCACACAATTGTCCATAGGTTTGAACGTGAGAGTGAATGGTTGTTTGTCTCTGTGTGTTGGTCCTATGATGGACTGGTGTGACCCTGCCTGTGTCAGCTGTGATTGGCTCCAGTGACCCGCGACCGTCATGTGGAGGATAAAGCGGGTGACATGGATGGATCGATGAAATCCATGTAAATTGCATAGCCTGCATACAAAACAAATAAAAAGAAAAGGGACAGACGCATTGCTCTGTGTGGCTACTAGTGTTAAAAACTCAATCACCAATCGAAAGTTTTATTTTGGATTTTTCCCCCCCAAGTTCTACACACAGAAATAATGTAAACAAGTTGAGAAGAAGCCCTATAGCCTTTGGTATTTTATAATAAATAATAGATAAAGCATTTTGCAGTATTAAGCATACTGTAAATTTTGCAAAACTCTATTTGTGACTACATTTACATTTACATCTACCCAGTTAGTAGTAGTCACAGATTTTTGACTAAATGATGACTTAACTTTAAGCTTAAATACTAGAAAAAATAACCCTGACCCTAACCCATGCCATTTTGTCTTTTAAGTTTTAAGCTTCCTTTTGAATATGCATATTTAACAAATTAACAGTTTACCATCTCAGGCAGTCTCCTCTAGATATGATGACAAGGTTTGTTCCTACTTGGACTGAACAATTAATTGGAATAGAAATCGTATTGTGGACTGCTGCAATTTTCAAATTACGGGAGGCACAATATTTTCTTAAAGCCTTAACATGTGTGGCCTTTACATATCATGTTCTACAGACTGAAGAAAACATTGTTGTTTCTCACAGATCTGCACAGATATCACAGTAATCATTTGAAATATGTTATTCAAATAAAAATTAGAATTTATGATGTTACAAGAAAAGCACTCGGAGAGAGCAGACCTCTGCCAAGGCAGCTCAGCCCCCCACCCCCACGGATCACGCCCAAAATGTAATCACTTGTTCCTGGTCCCATTGTGGGGTTCCTGAAAATTTCATCCTCCTGGCGAAGGTCAAAAATGTGTTTTTCAATCAAAGTGATCACAATTAGATATTTATTCACTATCACTCACCTCTACTTCATATGATTTGTACAACTAGCCCCTAAATGTCTGGTTCCCTACCAAGGTCGATGCTTGTGATATGATGAAAATATGTTGTTTTGCTTATAGCTGCATAAGAGGAAGTGGCTTGAAACTTTGAAAAACTTCACATTAATCTTTACTCAACTTGGTCCTCATGATTGGTGCATTGGATGGCATCTGCTGACCGAGACTATTTTTGTTTTTTTTTCGTTCTCGATAATAACCGGCTGGATGTCTCTGGTGCATGTCAGTCCAGCTAGTTCCGAGAGTGGTGACCTTTTGCTGGAAATGTCCCAGCTGTGTGTGCAGAGAGAATGCCAGAGCTTCTGTTTTAGGGAAGAGTTGATATGAATCTCGTCCACTTGTTTAATTAGCCCTGCTGTAGCCTCACAGCCTTAGGACAAAATTATACAGAGACTTTGACGGAAAAAATATTCTGGGCTGCAGCTATAAAACTACTTTTATTGTTGATGAATTTGTTGAGGGCTGTTTCTCTTAAAAGTCAAAAGAGATGATGGAAAAAATATATCAAGAGCCTTTTTCCTGTTTTATCTAATTGACAGTTTTGATTGCACCTCAGAAAATAATGCACAGAATATAGATGCCGACAGAAATAGCTGGATTGGCTGGTATCATTGATCCTGTCCAGACCTGGAATTAATGTCTGTGCTGAATTATAGAATCATGAGCAGATCATGCTAAGTACAGTTTTGAATTCTCCCAATACATCCTCAGATGGGTCCTTAGCTGTGATTTGATGACACATTCCTTACCATGCATGAATGCAATCTGTCCTAGGGATGGATTAGAGTCTCCTCAGCTGAAGTCATGTTTTTTTTTTTAATGATAATTAATTTGCAGCTACTGCAACAATATTAAAATTGAAGGGCATTTCATTTCTTTTATTCTGACAGTTAAACCTTCATGTCACAGCAGTGCAAGTAGAGCCAGGATTCACTTGAACTTGATGATGATCAGATCACTAAGGAGGTACTGTAGGTTTAAACCAAGTCTGAACATGGCTCAAAACAATACCGTCAGTGTATACAGCAGATCTTACCAATATACCTTTTATGCAACATGTAATTTGTTTTTGTAGACGAGTATTTCTGGTGTTGGTCAACTCATCACAATGATTCCTCACAGTAAGACATACAGCTTTTTACTTAACACTACATTGGAATAGTATTTGGTATTGGTCAGTGCCCAAAGCCCAGGTATTAGTTAGAATAAGCACAGATTTGTGCGTCTCTAATTTTGACTCAGGAAGTTCAGCCAATCCCCATTACTTGGAAGAAGACTTAAATGATGGCTATCAAAATAATCCCAGATTTTATTTTCTGCTGATTTGAAGGACTGTTTCAGTTGTAACCGGGTTTGCAAGGATGCTCAGTCATCCAGATTATTATTATCCAAGAAGGCAATCAAGGCCAATTGGTAATTGGTAGTAGATACTTCTTGCATGGTCATCTCCAGCTGTGAGGACTTGAAGCTCTCTTTTTTATTGCTGTGGTAATAAACTTTTAATACAGTTTACCACGCAGGAGTTTGAATAATCACCATCAAAAGTATTATATCTTTAAATGAGTGGCTTATATTTCATTGGAAATGGGTATGTTGATTGTTGCAATGTGCAACCTGACCAGCAGGTGCCACTGAATCTGCCAAACTGATCCTCGTACATGTTTCTTGTATTGTCTGGATGTGTTCCAATAGTCATTATAGCATTGCGCTAAAACAACAAATCTAATGGAGGACCAATACTTTAACACAGTACTGTAGACATGCCTATGACCATTTGCTGTAGCCAACAGACAAATTCTGTGGTCCCCTCTCTTACCGAAAGCAGCTTATCTGCAGAGAACATAATTGATAATGTAAATAGAGAGTTGGACGGTTGCTCCAGAAGTTTGTCATGGGCTGTTTACACAATGTTCAATTCTGTTTTTCCTGTTATTTCCTGGACATTACACAGAGGCCTGAGATAGGCATGTAGGGGTCAGCAAGCAGACACATACACACACACAAACACACACACACAGAGGCAGCGTAGCAAAGCACAGGACACGCTTGAGTTTGCACAAACAGAGGCTGCCTGTCCCTGAGCGGAGCGTCTCTCCGCAGAGGGAGGTGCAGCGGTCTGGGGAACAGAAGGAGACATGGGACAAAACGCAGCGACGGCGCTGGTATCTCATGTTCTCAGTGTTGACAACCTCAACTTCATCTCTCCAATTGTACGTGGCTTTAAAAGGAGCTGCTGCTGCGGTATTCAGGAGCCCTCAAGTGTTTGGGAGCGTTTATAGTAAGGCCCTTGAAATTAAAAAAAAGAAGAACTCCACTTGGCCTCTGAAACTAAAACTATTATGAGGTATTTTGTTATATTTCTATAAAATCTGTGTAAAATCATGTGAAATTCACCAGTGCTGTTCTCCAAGCAGTTTCTCCTCATGCCCACATGACTCCCTGCTGGCTTCATCCACTTCATTTTTTTGCTTTTTGAGAGCTCTGTGTCAAGTTCAATCCAATGTGATAGAACATCATATAATATTGATGTATGGATCAACAACAATGAAGTTCTATATGAACAGTTGCTTGCTCACTTTTGCTCCTCTGTACATCTCAAAGTCCATTTCCATAAAGCATTGAATTGCACATACGTTGTTCGAAACAAACCCTGCCCGTAAAAGATTAATCGTCTGATAGCAACTGTAACTAGCTCATGCCACATTTGTTGATATAGTTTATACTGGTGCCTTATAGTCATTTCAACTTAATTTTACTTCCCTCAGATTTAATCATAAATCCATAACTGACCAATTCTGCATGCTTTAGCAGACTGCTATAGTGTATTCGGGCCAAAATTGCCATCATTGTAGTGAATTGTTGAGCTATTTATAACAGTGGCGTTAAAAGGAAGTGAACAGACTCTCCATAGACATGCTCTGGTAAGGGTCATGTTATTAGCGAACAATACACCTAATTAATATGTTGTAAAAACAACAAAAATACTTCTAACCCATCTATACAAATCATATTTATATATTTCCACCCATGATCAGAGACAGACAAATATACAGGCTCTAATCACAAGCCTATTTGTTTTTCCCTAAGTTTGAATTGTTAGAAACTCCTGCATCTTTTCACTGCTGTGTATTTATCGTTATCACTAGAAACAGCATATGTACAGTGTGCTGCCCTGGAGAGCTCAATCATGTATTATACAGTATATCTTCTGTAAAAGCCACTGCATGATTTTTGTCTTGCATCTCTCAACTCTGACTAATTTTCTTATTCTGGGCGAGGCCCAAAATGTAAATCCAGTCTTGGATGTTGACATGAATTTGCTGACACAAGTTTGTGTCCATCCTGGCCTTTTGCTGAGATGGAACTTCCTGTCTTCGTTGCTGCTTTTTCCTGCCAAGACAGCTGTTATTATTCTGGGAAGAGATGGGTACTTTCCCCAAATATTATGCATAAGCATCCCTGTTATTATTAAGTAACAGAATATTAATATAAATGGCACGAGTGCAAAACGAAAGGAAATGCACCGTTAAGCATGTTTTTTTTTGTGTGGTTCATTCATTCTTTTCTTCAGATTGACCTAAATGTTTATCTTTTTTTTTTTTTTTTTTATCTGTGTGCGAGTCCTCCACCATGATCACACTTCCGCTTAGATCCCCAGCAGTTTGACCGAGCTATCTGCCTGTTCAGCACAAGGCATTGTGGGATCCCGCTGCTTAATCCTGGGGTTAAAGCTGAGTGTACATTCCCAGCATCCATAAAAAGCACTCTGTCGTCACAGAGAAGACTGGTGACACATCCCAATTAGCTTTCTCCCTCTAAACCTGGCCAGTCACTTGAAGATTCCACCTTATTAAAAAAAAAAGAGGGAGATGGAAACGTCAGAGAGGGAAATGACCTTGTCTGGGTGAGTGTATGTTTGTGTGGTCATGTGCTGTCACAGAAGATAAGCATAATCACACATGCATAGTGGGGCTTTAGCCATCAAATCACAAGGGCATGCACATATCCACAGTGTCACAGAGACAGAGGCGTTCTGCAGCGGATGATTTAAGAGCCGGCTGCAGAAATCAATATTTTAGCAGACATGAAATCCACAAATGCTGTCCACTGTGTATTTTAAAATGATGTGAATCTTGACTGTAGAATAAGCGCGCCATAAATCATTAGCTGCCGCTCCCATTGTTGCACTGTGGCTTTGCGGTTTGCATAAATCTGCATTTTGTGTGAAATATTTAGCACTTGTGGCCAGTAGTTGTCAGTTATATCGGTTTTTAAATGCAATGTTTAGTATAATCTATAAATTACATTTGTGTCACCTTGAGTTTCTTCACATTTCCAGAACATTCTGCTATTTATATAATAAGGCTCCTGCCACTTAAACTACTTTGTCCTATCAGTTATAATTCCAGCTACTGTCATAAGTGCTCAAATGAAAAAAAACACATTTGGACATCCAGCTCAATGTCAGAGTGGCCACTGGTCAGCTGACTGAGTTGGTGTCTTCAGTCACTTCCTCTTTATTCTTTCTGCCAGGTAATTTTCTCTGACAGTTAACATTTTTCATACGTTTGGTTTTTATTCGATCTCATCATCTGTGACAGATGTCAGGTTGTTGGCTCTTTTGGTAGATTTTCTTTGTGGTTCATTTTTGCATTTACGATATCTGGAGACGCTTGTCATGAATTTGATTTCTTCTGCGTGGCAGCAGAACATGTTACACCAGCTGTCACCGTCTTCTTCAAGTAAACTGAAATAATGACGCATATACAGATTTTTCCATCTATTCTGTCAGTTTCTATCTATATCATTCATCCAAAAAAAAAAAAAAAAAAGGGAACTGTAGTGAGGAGGACATGTTGCTACTATATTTGAAGTGGATGCCCTGCTTCACCTTGGAAATTAATTCATCACATAAAGATCCCTGTGGTGCTTTGAATTGATTTGTTTGCTGCTGGAATGTGAGCAATGGGTGATTGAATTGTGCTGAACTGGCATCTCTGTGAGCTTTCCTATTAGGTTGATATTTTGACATGGTGCGAAGGCGGTTGGATCATTATCTATTTTTACCACAGACACCCGTAAATAATATGGAAACATGCCTGGGATGAGTTATTTAAAGTCTCAAGAGACATAAATTGTTATCTTGCGTCGACATATTGACAGAGGATGAAGCATTTTCCCCCAACTTAATTTTTGTGGTATCTCCTTTTGCTCATTGTTTATGCTTCCCTCATCTGTGTTCATATTCTTTGCTCCTGAACAGGAACCTGAGTAACAACAAGATCTCCCTGCTGAGGAACGGCTCCTTCTATGGCTTGGTCGCCCTGGAAAAACTGTGAGTAAATCAAGCTCTCGTAACAATTTTGTCCTCCCAAAAAATTTTAATAGCTGTCACCTCAGCAGTGGTGTGATTCTAAAGCAGGGAAAAGGCACAGGGGGGAGGGGGGGGGATATGGTGGGAGGTAGGTGCTCCTTGGCGAGATTTACCCTGCGGGATTCTTGCCAGCAATTTTCACCTTTTAGCCCTTGTGCTTAGCCTTTATTGCCACAGTAAATGTTCTAAAAAGGGATAATATATGGCGTCATATAAAAATGCCTAATGCAGAGCAGGATCAGGAGCTTAGACAGTGTGACTGACTGAGTCCATATCAATGATTCTCACAATATATGTGGTGTCCCGGAGGGCGTTATATATGTGCAGCTTGATGATGAGCTCCATGATGGCTGCTCTGCCTCTTCCAGCCTGCCCCCCTCAAGTCAACTATTGATTGCCTTCCCCTCCGTCCAGCTCATTGATGACTGCTCTTCTACCTGGTGGTGACACTGACATTGGCTGATGATGATGATGATGATGATGATGAGGAAACCAGAGAGCAGCTGAAATCACAGCGCAGAATGGCTTTATAACTCTCTCCCCTTCAGTCAATCCTCCTTGGATAGATGTGCGCATTCTCTCACTTGCGCATATTAAGCCTGGGTTGAATGTTATCACAGTCCATCTCTGACTAGACGACAGCTACATTCAGGTCAGAATAATGCCAGCAGTATAATTCTTCCCCTCTTCTACTTCTGTTTGGACGGATGTGCCACCGTACGGCTTGCAGGATGATGTCACCTGTCTCCCCGGGTCTTATTAGTCCCATTTAATCATTTTAACCTCATCCCTCCAGCCCTGCTGGAGTGATGGGGGAGATGATTGCAAGGATTTTAAGGACACGCAGCCAAAGGTTTATTTGGATGACCTCTTGGAGCAGCAGTTTGCGTGCCCTATCCTTTCTTTCACTTCCCTCTCAGGGTACAGCCCGTCCATCCATCCATCCATCCATCCTACCACCTACCAGCATTTGGCAGGGAAATGTCCGTCACTAGCAGTTGATGCCAAGCCAGGTAGTCGAGTGAGTTGAAAGTGCAGCCAGCTGTTCTGTCATATGGCCCAGCTGACTGACTGACTGCCCGCATGGCCGGTTGACTGACTGGATCTAGGGGATGCAGCCAATTGGGAGCTGATTGACAAGCTTAATAATGCATGTGTGTGCGTTTTGCATGGCTTCTACTGCAGCTGTGGAATCTGTGTACTTGAACCAACAGACCTTTTAGGGCAGAATGGAAACATGGTGATCCCAGAGCAAGTTTATTTAGCATGAAATGGAATTTTCATTAAAGAGTTAGTTTATCCAAATTACGCAATTATTTTCTTATTTAGCTCTAGTGGGATTTAGCCATGTGGGTAATTTAGGTTTAATGCCTCAGATTAATTTTTTGACTAGAGATGCTTTTTCTACCTCCACCCCAAGGCAATGGATGTTTTGGGATTTCTTTTGCTCACAGCATTCACATTTTATGTGCCCTTGCTTGTGGATCCATGAGGCTGCATTTAGTTATATATATTATATGATCACCACAGTTGTTGCAATTCATCCTCAGGCAATCCTGAATGTCTGTCCCAAATGTCATAGAAAACCCACCAAATAGTTGTTGAGACGTCTTAAAATGACCAGCGTTGACATTTTGGAAACTGCACATTTTATTTTTTTCTGGTGTAAAGAAAGTGAAAACTAATTACAGCCACTACTGTGGCTTATTTTCAGTAACTCTATTTCTAGAGAGACTCATTACATTTGATATCCTTGTGTCTTAGCCAGTATTTCACGACTATTTAATGATAATTAAAGTTGCCCTATTTCGACAACGGCAATGAAGATAAGATGACTTTAATTACTTATGGGTCAAATGTAAATGCAGCCAATAGTCTTGCAATTAAAACCCATAATCAAATGCCCAAAATAAAAGGTTTTATTACGAAGCTGGTCCACGGAGGATGTAGACCTGTTCTCACAGACTAAATACAATTCCTTGTGGTGAATACCGACCATTACAGTATGTGTAAAATCCTCTCAGGGTCCTCCTACAGTTTGTAAACAGCATTGTTTTTTTTTTCAACAGTTAAATATATGTTTCAGTAAATGTGTAAGTTGATGTACCATATGCACCAAATTAAACTTTATTAGAATTTGAGCTTGAAATCATATCATTCCACCCTGATAATGCAGTATTGATATTCATAATGATATTTGCCAGAATATAAAAAAAAAAAAGTAAAAGTAAAAGTGGGTAAATGTAATTAAAAAAAAAAAAAAAATTGATTGTGACTAAACCTGATATATCATCGTTATAAAAATATTGCTCACTGTTTATGACAACATCATACAAACATTTAAATGATGAGATTGGGCCCGCCTGTGGCCCAAGGACCACCAGTTTGAAACCTCTGACATAGAGAGTTTCAAAATGAAGGCTTCGGATGTTGATCAATCCATGTGGACACGAGCCCATTACCATCAGCTAAACCGAGTCCCACGGGAGTAGAACCAGAACCAAGCCCATCACTGTTCTCAAGTCAGGACACTGAATCAAGCTTATAGTATTTACAGCTGCCAAATATTGATATTTTACCAATTAAATGCATTTCCCCACTGTCATTGCAAGATCTCATCAATCCCCCCTCCCTCTGTCATGTGCTTCACTCAGACACTGACACATGCAGACACTGCTGCACAGCCAGAGCCTCGGGTAAATAGTGAAAAGTAACTTGAAAGCCGTAAAGGCTTCTAAAAATGCCTTGCTCATCAAAAATCCGGCAACAGAGCCCACACTTTTGGGGGACATAGGAGGCTGCTGTACAGAGTGGTATCAGGGAGGGTGAGCATCCCACTGTGGCTGCCGCAGCACAGGCTACATCCCTGAAAACGTGCTCTTACGAGGACACCCCTTGGGGGGGGTTTTAATGCAAATGTGGCTTTGATCAGTCTAAGCTGTAAAAGAGGAAATATTCCTCCTGGCTCAGGTGTGGAAAGGTCAATAAGAATGTTAATCTTCACTGAATCCATATACATCCTGCAGCACAGTGGCATAAGTATTGTGATAATATCGTTTTGTGAAGCCTCTGGCAATTCCCGACCCTAGACATTATATCGAAGACAGAAGTACTGATGTCTGCCTTTTCCTCTTTTCTCAGCAATAATTAGATAATTCATTTTAAAAGAAGATTTTTTCCCCCCCCTTAAAATATACTTGAAATATGACTTATCCTTTGAAGGTCATGGTCGGAGCTGAAATCAGTCCCACCTGACATTGCAGGAGAGGCAGGACACATCCTGAACAGGTCGGCATGTTATTGTGAAGAGCACATCCAAACAAATTGATTTTGAAACTCTGTTTTGAAATATTGCCATGGAAACAGTGAAGTAACACAATGTAGGATTTGCTCCTGGGTTCCACTTCAGTTGGTAAACGGTATTGTTTGTCACTTCACCCCACGGAGTGGGAGTGAAGTATTGTTTTAGTGGCTCTGTGTGTCTGTTTGTTTGTGCTTCCACACTTGCACTTGTCAATATGATCAACAGAGGCCGCCAGAGGCTTGTTGTGTGAATGGGGTGAAGTCTGCCATCTCTGATTGCCTTGTTCCACTTGTGTAACTTTGTCGCTTCGTTTGCTTCCTCGTTCGAGCGAGGGGAGAGGGAAGGAGATGGTTGGAAGTATGTCGTAAAGAAGAATTTGTATTCTTCTTATTATTTTTTGTGGTGCGGACCCCAAATCAGAAGCTACATAGTTCCAATTCATATCCCATCACTCTGTGTGAACATCTAAGCATAGAGGATGTCATTTGCTGTACGGACTGTAAAGCCCTTTGAGGCAAACTGTGTTTGTGATGTTGGGCTATTTAAATAAAAGTGACCTGCCTTGACTTAAATGGTGTTGGCAGTTAAATGTTATTTGCTGTGAGTGTACTGTTTATTTATTTTTTCTTTAGTGTTTTATCTATATAGGCTCTATTTCTCCATATATTTATATTCAAAAGAGACGCCTCACTGAGCAATGCTGTAGCAAACTGAACATACAGAATGAACCTCAGCTCAGGGCAGAGACATCATTAAAATTCAGAGTGGCATCTGCAATTGCTCATTCTGAGAAGTAGGTGGTGTGTAGGGTGCGAAGGGGTGTCCTTTAAATGTTTTTTTGCTAATCCTGTTCCTACCACAGGGTGACATTTATTGTGTCCCTCGTGGATCTGTCACCCTGGGCGGTGATTGATGAGGGCGTGGCAGACCGCTGAAGGACATCCTCATCCTGCGGCTGCTTGTGCATAACAATGAATGACAGGGTGAATTCTAGACACTGAGAGCAAAGTGCAGGTGGGAACATTCAATGAGCACATGATCATAAAACAAATGGTCCCTGGGGATTTCCTCCAATGATCGGAGATCAGAGGTTAGTGGCAGGAAGAGCAGGAAAAAAAAAAAACCACAATATTATTGACCGATCTTGGTGCCTGATAAATAAATACTGTCACTCCTGTCAGCATGTTTCTGACACTTGGAGAGATCAGCACATGTACTTAAAAGAGCAACCTCATTACAGAGAAAAATTTAATTTCTCCCATTATGAACAATTTAATTTTGCACCATTTAATTAAAGTGCACAGATATACTACTTGCAGATCAATGTTTCTCTGAAAAATTACATACGGGTTAAATGGTTTTGCCTATAAACATCATTTTGGACCATTATAATTACAATCTTTACATTTTCATCATCATTAGATACAATATTTTTTTTATTTGTCTTTCAACTTAATTTCAACCCTTTGTGGCAGCAGCTTATGCAAGTTAAATTGGACAAATGACACACCATGAAATGAACTGACTTTAGAGGTGACATTAGGAAAACTTTTTAATCATTTAAATCCTTATATTTGGGACTCTGGAGGCCCTAGCAGTCGCCAAAGTGTGAAAAAAGATGACTCGCTCGTTTTTGTGGTCCTCCTCAGTCTAAGTACAGGGGATAAAATGTGATGTTGACTTCCGCACTCATTGGGACGTCACAATGAGCTAAATTCCAGGAATTGTTGTCTCACGGAGCTCTGCTTTGTCCGTAAAACACGCGAGAGTGCTGGTATCCAAAAACCGGAAGTCCACGAAAAGTTCCATATTTTTTTCTATCTTTTTTTAAGGTGGACCTTTAAGGTGGACTTAAAGAGATACTACTAAACCGAGCGTTCTGAACAGCGCTGTTTTGGCAGGGTGATTGAACTGCTGTGGTGCTTCATCCTTATGGTATTTTTGACCAAAGCATGTCACAGACATGTTCATTAGGACACCAGGGAACTAGTTTAACTTGCAGAAATAGGGTATAATATGACCCCTTTAAAAGAACATAGTTGTAAACACTCACTTTTTTTAACATTATAAATGTCTCTCATCTTATTCCATGAGGGAAACCCTTGAAATAATTCAAATGAATACACCAGTCACACTGACACTAACATCTACAGTCAGGAGGGAGCCAGCGTGTACAGAAAAAAACTTCCCAAAAGAAATAACATTTTGTGTGAGGCACCAGTGCTAACCACTGCTCCTCTGTATAAATAAGTAAGTATGGTATAATGCAGTCGTATATCTATTTAAATTTACATTCCACTTCAGCATGTGCACCACAGTCATAAAGATCAGTTTGCTTTTGCAGTTGTCGTCTGCATTTTCCAGGTTTTCCTTTTTCTCATGAAGAAGTATGTTTTTATTTTACGTTCTCTTTACCAAGGAGAAGACGTGAAGGAAATTAAAGCATTGCAATATGAATGGTTTTGTTCCTTTCCTGGGTCACAGTTGAGGTGAAACATGTAAGCACCATGGGTGTAACTCAGTTTGGAGAACCAGGTTTGGAGAGAGACAGAGGAGACATTACTGACTCTTTCACTGTCTCATCTCTGCTTCACCTCTCGGAGGTTGTGAACCACAAATCATCCTCTACAATTAGACATAAGCATGTATGAGTGCTGGAAGCTCATTCATAATAAAAAAGCATTTCCAACATTCATTTGCGACTTAGGGGTAATGGTTTTTGTTTGTCTTTTTCTGTGTTGTGCAATACTTTGATTAAGGTCTTGGATCAAATGCAGCACATTTTGCTTTGTTCTGATAGGAATATCCGCCGAGAACACTACTTCCAAAATAGAATGCAGTAGTTCAGCTGATAACAAAGAAAATGTTTTTCACAGTTCTGGTGGTCTTAGTTTTGGTCTCTGTCGGCTGTAAAATTGCTTTAGGTGTTTTCATGTTACAGTTTTAATGTGGAGTGTAGGCTGAAATGGAGGTGTCTTTGTATAAATGACAGAAGTGAAAATCACAGCAAACACTCCGTAAGCACTGCTCATCAACCCACCAGGAATAGATTGCTTTCCAGCCGTGTTTGAGAAGTGCGTAATCATCACCTCGACTGGGTTCAGAGTGTAGCCACGTCTAAGTGGCTTAGACTCGCATCTTTCCTTTCCTGAAATCCTGTCAGATTTGAAATATATTGTGTGTGTGTGTATACATATATATATATATATATATATATATATATATATATATATATATAAAAATACACACTAAAAATAACTTAAGTTTTTATGGAAAATGTTACTGCCGTCACGTTGATGAGTGTTGACTGTTTGAAATAGGCTTTTTGTTTCTGTGCTGTATCTTGCCAAGGAGGTTGAATAATTAATTTATGCCCACAGGTTATGCATACTGTATAATGCTAACACAGAAAGAGGAAAGTCCATTGGTGTTTGATTTTTCTGGCACTGGTAGCAACACTGCTGTCACAATGCCTGTCAAAACATATTTAGTTCCATTCCAGTTGCTGGTTATCAGTCTGAGTAAGTGTACGCTGTAATTCAGAGTGTGTGGCCGGCCCGTTCCCTCAAGCATTTGCAAACCGACCCATGAATATTTAATAAGTGAATAAATGGTTACAATAAACACTTTCACATTAGTATTAGGGCTTGTGCCAAAGTATACTTAGTCAAGTTAATGCCAAAGGCTGATGGTGTTTTCACAGGCTGAATAAGAGAAGCAAAGTAAGCAATTTGCTGCGTCTAATATACAGTAATACAACTGTGACAAAAAAAAAGTATTTACCTCTGTTTTAAAGGGGACATATTATGCAAAATCAACTTTTTAATCAATTAAATCCTTTTTTGGGGGTCCTATCAGTCGGCAAGTTGTGAAAAAAGATGACTCGCTCATGTTTTTGTGACTTCCGCACTCATTGGGACGTCAAAATGCGCTAATTTCCTGGAATTATTGTCTCGCGGAGCTCCGCTTTGTCCGTAAACCGCGCAAGAGTGCTGGCGAGGGCAACGGTATCTGAAAACCGAAATTCTGCAAAAAGTTCTATTCTTGGGTCCACAGTGCAGCACAGAGTCCTACACAAACTTCCAGCCTCAGAGGATTTATCTGTCCAGTGGATACATGTTATATATGACGGTAATGTGCCCGCTAGAGCCTGCAAATGATCACTTTTCCAAATGCTAACTGCTGTTAGCTCCCAGTAGCCTCTGCGGCTGATGTCATTTCCGGTCCATTTGTTTCGTTTTACTTTTTTTAAGGTGGACCTGCTAAACAGAGCGTCCAGAACAGGGCTGTTTTGGCAGGGTGATTGAACTGCTGTGGTGCTTCATCCTTATGGTATTTAAGCATGTTCATTAGGACACCAGGGTTAACTTGGAGAAATAGAGTATATGTCCCCTTTAACATCAAGACTGACTTCATGTAAAAAATATATATTTTCTTTACTTCATGACCATTTCACAACCATACCAGTGTATTTACTGTTATGACGGTAAAAAATCTTTAATCTGATGGAAGCATTGTAACCCAAAACCCACTCCTCCTACTAAAACGGTGGTTATCAAACTGCAGAGGTGATGGCAGGCACATATTGGTCATGCTATTGTGACCATGATGTGACCACTGTTTTTTTTTGTTTTTTTGCAATATCACCACTTAGTTTCAAACCACTGATCATTTTCATGGGCCACACGGTTGGTGTCGTGGTTAGCACTCTTGCCTTTTGCAGCAAGAATAACAACAGCCTTTCTTTTCACGCCGTGTTTCTCTGGTTTCCTCACACAGTGTAGGTGAGAATGGATGCTTGTTTGTCTCTATGTGGTCCTGTGATGGACTGGCAATCTGTCCAGGGTGTACCTGTGTCAGCTGGGATTGGCACCGGCGACCCCCCCTGTGAGCTGCGACCATCATGTGGAGGATAAAAGGGGTAGAAGATGGATGAATTGATTATTTTAATGGAGTTCTGGAACCCGAAAAGCATCACCATCTGGATGATTTGGATGCTATTCTGCATCGTCTGAGCGAGCAGCCTTTTGTTGTTGAGTTTACTTACTTTATTTCTTTTATGAAACTGACTGAAATGTGGACCAAACAAATGATAATTTTCCCACAAATAAGATGCTCGAACCATGAAATGACTTAATTCTAAGATTAAACGATTCAAGGGAATTCAACTGTTGTTAAAAATTGACTGCGTTTCTGTCATCTAATCAAATTCATAATATGCTTTCCATTGTAGTATCATATTTATTCATATGCATGTGCGCGTGTGTTGGGGTTGTCTTGTTAGCTGCAAACAAGGTGCCTTTGTGTGTGGACGCTGAGGAACACAAACATGCCACTGAAAAATATGACACAAGTTATACTAATGAATGTATGTCATCTTCTCATTTCATTAAGTGCGCGTGCGATGGAATATATCATGCAGCATCACTTTCCATTTGGATGAGTGCCGGAGTGGCTGCAATGAGCCACACTTTTATTTGCTTGTGTACTTCATGAAGAATTTGACCTTTTTGTGAAACTGATGGTATTTTGATAATTACATTACATTACACTCCTGAGATCCATTATTGATATTGCGAGTGATTAAATACTGTCTGTTATTAAAGTAAAGAACTGGTTGCTCGTGTAGAGGCTAGTCAGTGTGTGTGTGTCCATGAATGTATACTCACAGTGAGCATATGTGTGTGCACACCTTTGGTGTCAGTGAGACCATATGATGTGGTTAATTGCCAAGATTCACAGGAAGAATCTGCCCATTAGTGTCACACAGTGAACAGGCTGATATCCTTGGGGTCACATGGCTTGGGAGAAATTGAGCTTGCTAAGATATACAGCGCAGTTTAAATTAATTGGAAGGCAGTTCAGTAGCTTTTCAAACATTAACCACAAACGGTGGAGTTTATGCCGAGTGTTGCTCCTGCTCTTCAAACATCCAGAGCCGGGGAGCAGAAAATGGTTATTGTTTAAACATTTGTCTCATTTGAGCTGCTCCAGCTGTATCTACAGTGGCAAATCTCAATACATTTATCATTCGGTTTTTTTATGTATGCATGCATGCATGCTTGCATGTGTTCTCAAATTGTCCAGGAGTTTACCTCACCTGGACACAGAACTAAATCTTTATTTTGTACAGTCTATGATCAGGTTCGACAATGAGATTATATTTCCCCAATTTTCTGATTTGCTGCTTTGCTTTGAGCTGCTATTGCAAATTTGGTTCTTTAAAGGGACACTATGTAGTAATTATGGGTTTATATAACCCAATATATATCACCCATGTGATGTATAATAGTTTTTGTTTCATTTTCGTAGTGTTTCAAAAAGTCATGTAAAATAACACGGTCGCGGGCCGTGGTTGCATAGCCACTGTTAGCAGCGAGACGCCATGTTTCTACCGGAGCCTGTAAGGACGCGAGAGAACAAATCAAGGGTCTCTTTACTTGTAGCGGAAGTCCCGCCTCCTCTCTCTCTGCTTCGTCTGCTACGGCCGCGGTAGCTCGCCCTCTCCCTCGCCTTACGAACCTCATCTGCTGACACGGAGAAAGACGACGAGGACGACATTTGACCGCCTGCGGATACCGTAGAGCTCAGGGAAGGGAGGGGGTGAGCAGAGCAGCAGGTCTTTGTTGTAAAATTTCAGCCTCTCCTCTAGATGGCACTATAAACTACTTACTTCACCTTTAACGCATGTAAAAAATAAAGGTCTCAGTGAGAAAAATGGTAAATGTAATTTATTTGGAAAACCAACAAATTAAAAACTATATGACCATCTTATTTATGTATAAGATAGATGTAGTCTCTGGTTTGGGAAAAGAAGCCAATGCCAATTTGAAAGGCCATCAGGGGGCAACAAAAGTCTGTTTGTATGTAAAAATTCTCACTTAAGCCTTGTTCATACTCGCGTGTGTGATGTTGCGCGGGGCTCCGCAGAAGGCGAGCGTCCTATGTGCACCCACGGAGGCGTTCATACTCACCATGTTGTTCGTTGCAGTATTCGCCGCAACGACAGAGGGCCCATTACCAAAAAAATTCAACTTGTGCTGCCGGAAAAACGTCCGCTGCCTAGCAACAGTAGTAAACAACTTTCCGCATATCCGCTTACAATGGTCTCAAAATTACTGTCCGTCTATCTCTGTTTCACGTATTGGGACAAACATCCCGTAATCCACCAGAATCATCGGCAGTGATTTCCCCCCTGGGTCACCACTCTTTCTATGGGCTCGTCTTTTGCCCTTCACAAAGCGATCCCCCTCTTTTTCTTTCACGTCCTACGGCAAAAACCATCGTCTTTTTGTAACGTTGTAACGATCTCCTTCCGGGAATATAAGGTCATGTGACTGTCTCGGTGCTCTCGGACAGAAGAGTCATACAAATGTGTGTACAAGCGGACCTGCTCGGCCAGCCTTCCATTGAAAATGAAGAGTTGGCTCGCACCTTAGCCAACAAAGTAACAACCTTTTGGAGCTCGCGTGCACATCGCGACACAGGATATGACGTCATTGTTGGCGTGCGCCCGGCACACTACGGCGAGTAAGAACAAGGCTTTAGGCTCATTTGACATAGAATGGGTGAACATGTGATTGACGAGTGCAATAGATGCATGGTTGGACGCATAGGGGTTTTTAAAAAAAGCACCCGGCCAACAAAATCAAGCTGGAGGCTTCGAAACAGCTGTTCTCAAAACAATAGATGACTTCACCGTATGTTGCCTTGTGGCGCGATACATGCATCATATTTTAAACTTGGTTTTACTTGCAGAAAGAATCACCACAGCTTTATTGGCCTTATTAACAGACTTGGAGTACAGGCTTTTTTGTGGAAAAACATAAATCTGTCTGAACGTACAGTATGTTTGACTGGTGAGCTTCCCAGAGGTACTGACCTGAACAGAATAAACAGTTAAGATAATGAATGGGTGGAAATAAACCTCAGTAAGTGTTGTGTTAATGGGTGTGTGGATTTTGACTATAATGACTGAGGAGAAATTGGATCCCAAGGCCAGACCAAAAATGAACCTCTGAATGAAGTAAGAGCATGTACAGCTGAGGCCATAGAAATAGAAGCAGCGACCTTGTTTCAATGTCTTTGCTACTTCTTCCTTAAATGGGATCCTGAGCCACATAAGAGCTGGATCGCAATGCAAATGAGCAGAAGATGTTGCAGATGAAGCCAGACAGTTATTCACATTAAAGGATGCAGAAAACACTTTCCTCTGATTGTTGAAACTTTTTGGCACTCATTCTGATGCATTATTTAGCAAACCGCACCCGTCTGGTTTCCGCAGCAGTTGAACACACAGCACGTCTTTATTTATGCCATTTATTTGCAGATACTTTGGTTCACATGGGATAAAAGATTGTTGCGTTACCTACCATGGCATTGTTAGAAAAGGATACCTCACACCGTAAACTACTATAACAAATATTGAAATTGCAAATCACATCATTGCATTTGAAGCAGATGTGGACATAAATGAACCTTTTTTTGTAAACTCAAAAATACAATTCAGTTTTAATATTCCAGTACAGATGTTCTGTTCGGAAACCCCTTTTAAATGTGAGATGTGTATAAAAGTGTCTGTCTCTACGTGTACAGTAGCACATACATGCTCTATGCAGACACCTTGATCAGTGACCTCTGCTCCTTGTGAGTCCATGAGGTTGGGAAGATTTTGAACATTCAGCAAATTCAAAGACAGCAGAGCAGTGAGCTGTAAGATGCTTGCAGGATAAAACGAGGAGCTGCAGGCACAGCGGTTAACCTTTTCGCCGCTACTCTCCGCCCGCTCTTTTGTAGCAGTTTGCACATGATCAAAGACGGCTTAGGATGAGAGCAGGGACAAGAGCTCACCGCGAGCTGAACTGACTTGACCGACGGGTTAGGAAGGCAACGCCGGTGCTCTTCTTACAGTTTGTGACATGCGTCTGTGTAATGATGAATCCCGGAGACCCTGTCAAGAATGTTATATGTATCATGTATGAAGAACATTGTCAGCTGTTCTTGTACCACTATATTGCTGTAAAACTGTTTAGTGCTGGGCAGCACACTACCGGTCAAAAGTTTAGGGTCACCTATACAATTTGTTTGTGTTTTCCATAAAAAGTCACTTTAATTCATCAAAAGAGTTGAAAATGAATAAAAAATATAATCAAGACATTGTCAGTCCTAACATAATTGCACAAGGGTTTTCAAATCATCCTATAGCCTTTCAACGCCATTAGCAAACACAATGTACCATTAGAACACTGGAGAGATGGTTGCTGGAAATGGGCCTTTATACACCTATGTACATTATCCATTAAAAACCTGACGTTTGCAGTGTATTTCTGATTAATTTAATGTTATATTCATTGAAAAAAGTGCTTTTCCTTCAAAAATAAGGAGTGTGAGCCAAAACTTTTGACCGGTAGTGTAGGACTATAATAACTGTGTTTTTCAAAATTGCTCGGCTCAGATTGTGCACAGGCTCGGGTGGGGCTGTTCTTTTTGGGCCTGATTTAAACTCTAATTATTTTTAAGGTGGTGGAGTGGAAATTGCTCATTGCTGCAATTACTACCACAGTTACTTATTCAGCTAAGCACTTAGCATGTGTGGTGCAGCACTCAAAAGGGCCCCCCCTCTTAAACTGTGTTTTGTTGCACCACATTCCGTTTTTTCATTTGCTGGTCTTGCAGTATACCAAACATTCATATCATAAAAAAAAGGAAAAAAAAATTCCAGTTATCAGTATGAAACCGCCCAGCACTAGTACTGCACACAATATCACCAATGCCTTGTTTTGTTGTGGTTAACATAGCTGTACAAAATGTAAGCCAATGTTGGCTATATGACGGTAACATTAGTTTCCTTGGATTTGGTTAGTCTGGGTAAAAGCTTTGAAGCGTGCCCCTGAAAAATTTCCATTTGCAGAGTCAGTTAGCCTTTAGACTTGGCGCTCTACCCCAAGGGACACACTGCACCGACATGTGAACATGCAAAAGAGAGGGCTTGGGCTAAGTGCTAGGGGCAAGGGGTGAAATTGGATTGAACCTTATTATTTGTCATGCCAGGTTGAACACTCATGTTGCCTGTCTCTGATTCTCATTCTGCCACTTTACTCAGTTGGAGCTAACGGATGAGCTAACAGGTTTGTTTGTTTGTTACTTTGTCATCTACGGTGTCGACCTCAGTATAGATACACACACACAACACTTTTCAGGTGCTGCAACCAAAATATAATTTTTATAATCAATTAATCTGTTGATGAAAAATGTTGATCAGTGTTTCTCAGACCTGGAAATGATGATGTTCTCAAACGTCTTGTTTCGTCCACAAACCAAAAATTCACATTGTAGAAGAAAACAAGCAGAAAACGTATTTTAAACATTTAACAAAACACTCAAACTTATTAATCGATCATCAAAGCTGTGTTCCAGAGGACGGTTTAGCTTGCTTTTTTGCTCAGTTTGTGCAGCAAAATAAAACAAGATATCACTGTCAGACCATGCTGCACTCACAGTGTCCTCTGTTGGACCACATGGTATTACTTAAGATGGTCTAATGCGCTTCTGGGCTGTATATTTGTTATTATGTAGCTTTTTATGGTGTTTATTTCAATCCCCCATACTCCCCACGTTTGATGAGATGGCTGAATTTTGGATAAAAAGTGACAGTCTGCTGAGAGTCTCAGCTGGATGCGCTGGCGTTTATGTCAAAGCAAGCATATAAACCTGTTTAAATAGCAGATCTAATTTGGTGGTGATGTCTTCTAAAACAAATCGGGGAAAGAAGCAAAGCAAAGAAAGAAAGAGAAATATGCATGCCAGACAGATGCCAGCTATAAATGGGTCAGGGTTATGTGTGGGGTTGTCCTAATGGTGCACACGAAGTGTGTTTTAACCATGTACCAAACGATTAAATACAAGACACAGATCGTTAACTCTGGATGGGAGTCATTTTTCTGCTGCTAATTGTGGGTCCTCTCCTGTATGTGTAACTAATGCCGTGACGCTGAGCAAATTAACATCACTTACTGTAAAGCAGCTACAGCTGAGGCTTTTCATACAATTCATGCTTATAGCACTCGTGATGCAGACATTCATGCTTCTAGTCTCAAGATGAAGAAGTGTGCATTAGCGTTGGGCTCTTGTACTTAAAACGTTCTTCCGGTACTGAATGTAATACTGTGACTTGTTTATCCACTGCTGTGATTGGGTTCTGAATAACATTTTGCAGCCAAACTGTCCCACATGCCAAATAATAATAATAATAAAAAAAGTCTTACATTTCTTTATTTTCACCTTGGGACTATTGTTTGAGTGTAAGGAAAGTCCCTATTGCTCTCATTTTATCTTTCTAGGCTGGCCCCAATTCAACTGTCAAGTAAAATAGTTTGGTTGCAGTTGGACTCCATTGTTGCTCACATTTGTTTAAAATACAAGGGAAAAAAAAGCACTGCGCCTCTCTTCTGATTCTCATCACACTGGACACAGAGTACAGAGTTAGAGGAAACCAGGGACACAATTTCAGGAAGCTTTCTTAGGCCTGTGGAGAAAACCAAAATAGAGATTTTTTTTTTTTTTCGAGATCCATTTTTAGTAAGCATCAGAGGTTTTGGGGTAGGCGGTGGGGGCGGACAAGGAGTGCCTGGCTGAAAACCTCAACATGTGTCTTTGCCTCTTGAGTGGATGTGGTCTGGGTCTTGGCCGTATGCAGGACATATTTTGTGGTGTCCAGCTATAGCAGGTGCAAGGTTACTCACTGGCTCCACCATTGTTCTATCAAAATAATGTATTTTACAAAGGTAACCTTCTCTTATTTTTCATTTCATTTTATTATCTTCATTCATGTTGCTTAACAGAGGAGTCTTCCACTTATTCCCAGCAGATGTAAATCCACATTCTGTGTGCTGCATGTTTCTCAGTGAGCAATATAAACATCCTCACGATAGATAGATAGATAGATAGATAGATAGATAGATAGATAGATAGATAGATAGATAGATAGATAGATAGATAGATAGATAGATAGATATCACGGACTTAACTGTCATGTCTGACTCAATCCTTCTCTGTCTCTCTTCTCCAGGGATCTGAAGAATAATTTGATAAGCACAGTGGAGCCTGGGGCCTTCCGTGGTCTGCTGACTCTGAGGAGACTGTGAGTATGATGAAGCCTTGTAATAGCCTTCTCTCGGGGGTCAAGTTCTCTGGCTTCCGAGAGGACGAGAGTGAGTGTCTTAACTGGAGAGTGAAGAGAGGACAGAAATGTTTAACTGAGGCAAATATGCTGAAACCACGATTTCGGGCGTCTCTGAACTTTCCTCATCCAGACAGAATAACCGAGGTCCCATTTCAAGAAGCACCTTCCATCACATTAATAGAGCCAGACAAGTAGGAGCTAGACACTTTCAATTCCATTGTGATTTGGGAAGAATTCATGTTTTGCTAGAAGGGACGGTGGGGTTTGAGGGAGGGCATTTGTCTTTGACTTTCTCCACACACAATTCAGAGCACAGAACCACTGATCCTCTGCTGGGACTATAGATGCAGTTTTATCTTCTTGTTTTTCTACACTTTTTACAATTCATGCTGAAAAAGCTTTATACACTATTTTATATTTTTTACTAATAGCATTAGAGGGTTATTATTAAGTGTTGTACAATGTTTTAAATGGGCCAGTGTGTAGCATTATTGGCAGAATTTGAATATATGTTAAGGGTAAGACGTTACAGTATGGTGTTGCAGTATTATATTACTTTTTTTCTGTAAATTTGTGTCATTCATGTCTAGGAATGTGAATCACTTTCGGTATCGGTTTGATCCTGGTCAAAATCACTGGATCGAAATAACATCGTAAACTCCAATCTGACACGATCCAAAAATCCTATATATCGCATGCTTTACTATCAACAGGCTGTAATAATTTAAATAAAAATCAAAAAAATATTTTTGCTGAGTCTTGTTTGGGCTGTTTATTTCTTCCTTTTAGGAGACAGTTTTATAGTTCATACACGCTCTTAAATGACTGTATCAGACTAATATCACTTCAGATGGTGGTATAGGACACAAAAAGTGGTATTGTCCCACCCCTAGTTATGTCACATCGGCTAGTCGAGTTAAATGGTAGAAAGAAATAATTAGTAAAGATACTTGTGCCGTCCTTATATGAAGCAATTTGATCACCGACGTGTTGATGCATGGCCTTCCTTCACTTTTGAGTGAAAACATGTCAGCAATATTAACTCATTAACACATTTAATAAAGTGGTTAATTTCGCTAAACTCACCCTAAGTACCTATTTTTGGAAACATGTTAAAAACTGTTTTTTTCTTTGAGTTCAAAGGATTGTACTGTGAAACCACTTCAGGAGATTAGTGAGCTAAGTCGAGGGACTTTCATTGTCACAAACATAACCTCTTCTCGACCTGATTATGTTCAGTGTTTGAGATTAAATTGCCCCTAAACAGCAATGTCATTTTAATGATTCTTTTCTTGGTCATAGTCTCTGTTGTTTAGATTCCTAAATGATGACCCTGAACAAAGTCTACTAATAAAGCCAAGAGCAGAGCTCAACCTCCATTAGTGTCAGGTGATATTAATGTAGTGTCTCAAGTGAAGCAACATGACAGCTGTGGCTTAACATCAAACCAGTCAGTGTGTATTTTGTAATTTAAAGGGGACATATTATGCAAAATCAACTCTTTAATCATGTTAATACTTATATGTGGGGCTCTGGAGGTCCTATCAGTCGGCAAAGTGTGAAAAAAGATGACTCACTCATGTTTTTGTGGTCCTCCTCAGTCTAAGTAGGTAAAACCTGAAATCTTTGTCTCGCTGAGCTCCGCTTTGTCCGTAAAACACGCGAGAGTGCTGGCGAGGGCAACAGTATCCGAAAACCGGTAGTCTGAAAAGTCCGCAAAAAGTTATATTCTTGGCTCCACAGTGCAGCACAGAGTCCTACACAAACTTGCAGCCTCAGAGGATTTATCTGTCCAGTGGATACATGTTATATATGACGGCAATGTGCCTGCTGGAGCCTGCAAATGATCACTTTTCAAAATGCTAACTGCTGTTAGCTCCCAGTAGCCTTTGTTGCTGATGTCATTTCCTGTCCCTTAAGTTTCGTTTTTACTTTTTTTTTTTAAGGTGGACCGAAAGAGATACTACTAAACAGAGAGTTCTGAACAGGGCTGTTTTGGCAGAGTGATTGAACTGCTGTGGTGTTACAACATTCAGTCTTACCAGCAGATGTCACTAACTTTTTCACACAGGACCTTTAATGGATAATGCACAAAGTTGGTCTTACAAAAGCCCTTGAAGGCACAAGTCTGTGCCTTCATAAGAAAAGTATGATGTTTATTTCCACTTTTAGTTTCAAGTAGAGTCTTCCTTATGAGTAATATTCTCAATGATTCACTCATCCAGACGTTCTACATATAGGCCTCAGAGTGAGTGACATGATGGTAGCCTGATAGTTAGTGGGATCTGGGCTGGCAGTCATGCAAGTGGTGAGTTAGCCAAGCTGGTTTAGGGCACGTGTGCACCAAGCTTGGGGAGCAGCAGAGTGCTAATTTAAGTGCTCCCCAACTGGTGATTACTCGAGTGCTCTGCTTATTTTCCCACAGCTGCTCCAGCAAAGCAGCTCTTTAATTACAGAGTGCGAGGGCATGGAGCCACGGACACGACAGCACTCAGCCGCTGGTACACAGAAGCCCACTGCTTTTCCATGTGCTTGTGTACAGTGTGTGTGAGTGTGTGGGGGGGGGGGGGGGTTTGTGTAATGGTTATGTGAGGAGTGCAAGGTTACAGCAGGTCGGGAGGCATATTCCAGGATGTTGAATAGATGAATGAACATGGCAGTGGCTTACTGACACAGCTTTTATAGCTTTTCAAGTCTCCTCTGTTTTAGAAATGTAGAGGAGCATGAAAACAGACAAGAACATTTCCTTATTTTTGCAGATAATTCCTCTTTTATTCCGTCTCTCGCTTACTACACTATCAGTAGAATTACTTATTTCTACATGAACCACTCATTGTTCTTCTTTTTTTATCCTCACAGGGACCTGTCCAACAACAGGATTGGCTGTCTCTCCCCTGAAATGTTCCTTGATCTGGGCAGCCTCTCAAAGTTGTGAGTAATCCCTTTTTTCTTTCTTTTTTTTAGAAAACATGAACTGCACTGCGTTATGTTTAATCTGTTCTTAAAAGAGAATGTGGTCTATGAAATGGTGACGCAAACATCAAGCACAGATATGGTTTTTATTGAGGAGTGGCCTGTGTCTGAATGAATGTCTTTGTGTGTGTTTTCATTTTCCCACAAACAGGAATTTATCCGGGAACATCTTCTCCACCTTGACTCTGGGACTTTTCACACACCTCGTGGCTCTAAGAGTGCTGTAAGACAAACATAGTAAACACATGCATATATACTGTAGATCTGTAGATGGTGAAGATTGTATTGGGACAGCAGCCTCCATCCTGGCAGAAACAGAGGAAAGGTATAGAGGTGTATCCGCTCTATACCTAATAGTCAAAAACATATCAGCTTATTATATCAGGAAAAACACTAACTAATGCCACTAACGGTGACTGTTGTACGTAGGCAGGCCAGTGAGTCAGCATGCAACTGGCACAGAACAGGACATTGATTAAATCTATTAAGTGCACCTGTGTTTTACCTGTTGTGATGTGTCAAAAATGTCTGCTGTGACAAACCCCCCCCCCCCCCCCCCCCCGCACACTCAATTAACTGAGCTGCTTAACAAATTAAATCAATGAATGGTGGTGTAAATCCAGAGACAGGAACATGAACATACAGTATGTAACTGTCTGCCGCTTTTCTCACAAAAGGCACTTCCACACTGAGACTTTGTTCTGTGACTGTCAGCTGAAGTGGCTGCTCCACTGGGCCCGAAGCAACTCGGTGAGGATTGGGAACGAGACGGCGTGCGTGTTCCCCACCCACCTCCATGGCCTGGAGTTTCGTAACCTACGTGAGCAGCAACTCCGATGCGGTGAGGACTTTGTGACGACAGTGTGAGGTTAACGTACCGTAGATGGTGCTACTTATTGGTTCTGAAAGAGATGAAGTTTTGATTTCCATAAATAGTTTTGTGACCTGAAATCTCAAGTTACTCAATTCTGATTAAGCTCAGCTCTGATCAGCTCTCTCTGTGTTTTTTCAGTGTTAGTGTTTTGATCTTGTCTCTTGCGGCCTCTCTGTGACATTCCCGTGCTATGCACAGGAGGTGATTTGTTTTATGTCAAAATTGACGGAGTCAAAAGCAACATTAGAGCGGCAGTAACGCCAGATGGCTGCAAACACAAAATGATTCAGGAGGGAATTCTACTGCTCAAAAACCTGGTTATTCAGCAGTTTGATGGTATAAATGCTTCTTTCCCCTGTGCCATCACTGTATACATACAAAGCTCAATTAGGCAGGTCTGATAGTATTGCTTCACAGAGCCCATTTTCAGATGTAGGATGCAGAATATAAATAATGCATCAGTGTATCTGTTCAAGAAGACCAAGCAGAGGCAGAATGATAACATCAACAGAAGTTATGCAATGCAGCTTTACATTAAAAAACAAAAAAACTACATTTCGTTTTACACCACCTCTCTCATACTCCGGTCTAGATCTCTAAATGGTGCATTTTGCATCTTTCTCTCTGAGGCCTTCATTTGATTTACCCACTGTTTTGTGAGTGACAGAAGGCCTGGCCTACTGAAGCTTAGTAAAACTGGCTGATGCTGAAATGATTAGAAAATAAATAGACTTTAGCCCCTGGTCTCTAATCCTTTTGTGCTTGGGCAGGCTGTACAATGATGTATTGGCTTCCTGACATCCAGTGTTTGTGCAGTGTTTCCTCTACATTTTTCAGTCTTATATCTCGGTAGCTCGGAGACGGAATGAGTGGTTGTCGTTGTTGCAGTTTTTGGTAAAGTTAAAACACCGAAAACAGCCACAAAAGTTGTGGCATAGGTCCTGAACGCTTTGTTGAAGGTACAGCTTTGGGCGGTCTTAACTTCTGCATGGATTGATTGGTTTGACTTTGACAGTGTTTTATATAATTACCCACCAAAAACCTTCTAATACGATACTTGTCCATATTATTCAATAACACTCCTACCTACTTAGACTTAGTTATGTCACTGAATTGAATGTATAATGTGTTTTATGATAGCCTCCCCACAGTCCCTAAATAATGCTCGATATAATTAGCTATTCATTTAATGAATTGATTCCACCTGGCAAAGATAATGCCTGAGTGCTGTCATAATGCATGAGTTAAATAACAGCATAGCTAATAGAGGCAGTAACTTACAAGCTACAATGCAAGATAGTAATGACCGGATCATTACGAAAAACTGTGGTGGGACAAATCGAACATTCGGGCATCCCAGTCGTGGTCACAAACTGTGTGGAATGTTGGAGTTTTAATGTGAGGAGATTTTATGAGCTGTTGTGGGGATTGGTCACCTTAAATACACTGAAGCACAAAAATGAAGGGGCTTGGTTTGCTGCTCGAGGATTTTAGGAATGGTGAGTGGAATAAAACTGGACGATTGCTCCGACGAATCAAAAATGTAGCGTTCGGCCCTGATGGTTCCTGAGCCATCTGAAAATGCTACCACCGAACAGCACCTTATTTGAGGCAAAATACCCCAACAAAAAAACAAAACACATGGTACTTCCAAATCCTGGTTCCTGCTGTGGAAACCTAGTCACTCATAACAGTCTGAACACCTGTTTTGAAGCTTCCACAATCGCGGATGTGTCATCCGGATGTTCAGAAGTATCACTTACAGCAAGGCTCCTGTTGAATGGTACCAGCTGTCAATGACACTGATGTTCACTCGTATATGCTATGATTTATTGCCTGTTTTTCTTTAAATGGTAAAAAATACATCATGGTCCATTGGAAAAGACCTAAAAAACTAGTGATTGAGACTTTCAGAAATAAGTGAGAAAAAGTGAGAAATAGGGTCAGTTTCTCATGGACTTCCTTTCAAATGGACGTCTTGTTGCAACTCTTGGTACTTGGTACTTCAGGAAACTTACCTTAAGTATCATGTGTCCCATGATATTTTTTAAAAACCACACAAGATGCATATTTTAAACCATCTACCTCCAGAAAATCTGAGTGTATTTTTAATTGGTTTTTTTTAGGATCATTGAGGAAACAAAAGAAACTTGGACATTTTGGTTCAGTTGGTTTATCAAGAGAGACATTTTTTCTAATCTCTGACAAAGAGAAATCTATAAAGGAAATCTGTACACTTTAAAAAGTACCTGTGGAGAGTTCTCATTAGAAAGAAACAGTTTAATTTCAGTAACATCCCATTTTCAAGTGGTTGGTACAATGAACATGATTAAGTAGATCCACACTGATAATAGGTTTCTCTCTCTCTACTGTTATTTCTCCACCTGCTGTGAACTGTTTGACAAAGCGAGTGTAAAAAATTGCCAGCTTGAAACCCACAGACAGAATTTGTCTCTTAATGTAGTGTTTTGTGTGACCATTGCCCTATTACTGTATATACCAGTATGTATTACTGTAGTTGGTAATTCAAACCACCAAATAAGACATGGAAATATGCATGGAAAATAAGCTTTGCTCTCCACTGTTCCCCAGTCTGCTGTCAAAGTACTTTCAGCAACACTTGTTTAGGATTATTTATCTTTATGGTGTAGCTCAGTGCCAGTGGGTGAAGACTATGTCAGGTTGATAACGTTCTTCAGTCACAATATCGCAAAGGTTCAGCGTCTTCTATCCATACAAACCTTTTAAACCACAGTTGACTTGTTTCTTCACTTTTCAAGAGAGAAAAAATGTCTTCAATCATGTGATATTTATCGATATATACCGATTTGAAAATGTTTTGCTGTGCTAACTTTCCAGGTCATGTTGTACAGGCCTAACTGGGCTATTGCAAGGTGTGGAAATGTCTGAATATACAGCGAACAGTTGGTGGAAAAGATCAGGTTTGCTCGGCAAAAACTATCCCTTTAATTATAGTTTTGGAAAGTTTTCACACCACACTAATATAAAAACTGGAGACCATGGTTTGTTGATCTTACCTACAGCAGAGGAGCAGAAGGGAAAAGACAGAGCAAACAATATAGAAAAAAAGATACAAAGAACGCATTGTTAAAGAGTGATTATGTTGTTACTCATAATCTATTTTGTACGTATTGTAGGCAGAACAAAATGACCGTTTTTATTGCTAAGATTCTGTTAGCTACAGTAATGGGAAATCCCAAAGTCAGGATGTAAACAGGCCGTCTCCCTCTGCGTCCTTCCCTGTCCCCTTTGCATTGCTGTATCTCCATGCTCTGTGCTGCAGTCCATAAGGGAATTGCATTTCATATGTGATAGAATCATCCCTCTCCTCTCCTCACATCTGGTCCACATAGGGGATATTGCTCTAGAATGAGAAAATCATTGGTTAGGGGTGGACTCTGCCGGCTTGTTGGTGCGTGTTGTGCATGTGTGACATTATACGAAGATGCCCTCCGTGTTGGGGGTGAAAAATGTGTCCCAGTCTGAAGCCTGTACATGTTTACTACCCTGCAGGTTATGTGTTTAAATACCAGTCCAGAAACCTCTGGCAAGGGTTTCTTTGTTAGAAGAAGTGTGCGACTTTTATTCACACTGAGAAAACTAAAGGAACTCCCGTTAAAATTCTGTGTTGTCCATAGACAAAGATGGCAGGATGTGACATGCTCCTTTCAGCTCTTAAAGTAACCATTATAGGATTACAGTGATAAGGCAAATGCCATGTTTGGATCTGCCTGAATTTCCATAGCACACCTTCATCTCACCCTAGGTACCCTATTTATTCAAGCAGTTTTCACTTATGGCCCCTTTCCACAAGTCTTCACTGCACAGCTGCATGAAACTGCAGTGACTTAGATTTAAATGCGACACGCACAGTGTTTGCTGTGTAACTGGGTCATTAGCATCAGTTAATCAGACGACACTGTGACCAATCAGTGGCCGGCGGTCTGGCGATGTCATGCATAGTTACTACTCCTCGCTCGCTTGGAACCTTGCCAGAGCAGGTATCAAAAGAAGTACCTGGTACCAGGTACTATGCTAGTGGAAACGCAACTTAGGCGAGTCGAGCTGGTGGAAACGCGTCATTCGATACAGCGATGGTGCTCTTGCAGCTACAGTATATGTTTACATCTCATTTGATAGTTGTTGTAGTGACTTTGTATGATTTAATTGCATTCTCTTGTCAAGGCTTTGTGAATGGAATAGTGCCGAGAACCTGGCGGTAGAGTCTTTCCTTAAAAAATAATGGGATAGGATAAAACAAAGAAGTGGATATTCTTAGGGATGCACGATAGTGTCACCACAATATTGGTATTGGCACATAATTGGCTTTTAAATGTATTATCAGATGTCAGCAAAATAAACTATGACTAATGCTGCTACCTCCTTGACTTCTATGCTGGTGCCCTCTACAACTGTTATATTTTTTTTACGTTTATTAATTTTTCTCAATGAAGAAAATGTACATCTACATCTGCTGCTACCTAAGATAATAAAAATACTATGTTAATTTCACTACAGAAGAAAGTAAATGAACTCTGCAGTTGGGCGCAGGGTAAAATGTGTATATATCTTGGTATCAGAAAAAAGTCCAATATTTTGCATCCCTCGATATTCCTCCACATACCACTGAAAATATCAATATTTTTCCTTTGATATTTCCCCCCATTGTTTTTAATATGATGCATCATGGAAGATGCATCTGTTTCTCTTCCTCTAGCATTTCCAGTGTGACGGGTAGCAGATGTCTGCACCATACAGCCCAGCAATGAGCCCCCTGTCCCTCCACTGCTGCAGGTCAGGTACCGCCTGCAAATGAGCGGGTTCGGAGGGTTGCGTGCAGCTTCCTGCTATCATCTGCTAGATTCCTGTGTCGAGGTTAGGCCAGGTATCTGTTTAACTCATCTGCCGTGGTTCTTAAACAAGGCTGCGATGAGAGTGTGGAGCTCACATGGCATATGATATGCTGCAGGACATGTCTCTTGTTTCTATAGCTGTTTTTAATTGCATGATGACACAACAGTGCAACTGCACATTAAGATCATCATGTCATTAAATTCAAGTGTAGTTCAAGTGAGTCTTTCAGCTGTTAGTGTGCCTCTAATAATTCCATGGTATAAAAATATTACCCAATATGACTCAATGTTGTCTGTCATGTTACGCTGTGAAGTTCAGTCACACACACGTCTTTTAAGCAGTTGCTTTGAGGGAAGAATAATTAAGCAACTCTAGAGAAACATACAAGAGTCAGTCCAAGAGTGACACTGTCTTCTTATTTTATATTCAAATTTTTGTCAAGTTTAACCTTTAGCCTATAGCACAGATTTGCCCAAGAAACAGGCTTCAATAAAATTGTGACAGCTCATCAACCACAAGCAGAGCATGTGACCGTATGTGAACAATTACATACGTTTACAATTACACTTTACAATTAGATTACATCCCGAATAAGTGCCTTGTTGATGCATAGCAGTTGATCAATTAAGTTTGTATTGTCTCTCTGAGGGCATGCCATTCAGTTTTTCCCCCGTTAAAAAATTGAACTTGTTTTTGTAAGGTTTTATTTCATTCATTCATTCATTCATTGATATATATATATATATATATATATATATATATATATATATATATATATATATATATATATATATATATATATATATATTTGATTACCTGCTGTGAACCTGTGGAAGCTACACAAACCACAGGCTCCCATTATGCATTGTTCTCTCATGAATAAATCCAAGTAAAGTCATATTGAGAGTGTGATGGCTTTTCATGTCATGATGTCATTTTTTTTACCTGTTTTTGTGTATTTAATATTTATTAGTTTGCACATTATTTTTTATTGACAATACTGTATCAGTGCATACATAAAATGTAGGTTGGCGAGACAGACCATTGGTGTTGTTATTTAACAGTTATATCAGATTTGGGTAAAAAGTGTAAATTCAAATGTGTTGGATTATGTGTTTCAGGTAAAAGATGTTAGTTGACTGAATTAATTCTAAGGGTATAGTTGTGGTATTCAACATACATTAGGCTTTATATAAAAAACAAAACAAATCTGTTATGTTGGAGCGTATCGTAACTGCAGACTGAGGCTAATGAACTGTATCGTTTTTCAGTCTCCATCGCTCTTTCTTTCTTCTAATCGCACACAAACACAGCGTTACGTGATAGGTTGATTCCTATCAGGACACAAGCATTGACCTCCATTCATTTGGCCAGCCTAAACAAATTCAACAATTCCAATCTTAGCCTTAAATGGATCCATTTCCTCAGAAATTAGTCTCATTAGGACCAGGTTTTTCACCCACTAACTTCCTCTTTCCTCTCGCTGTGTCCGCTGGCCGAAGCCAAGTAACCACACTCTGATCCTTTGGCTCAAAGCGCTGTTTCAGTATCAGCGTTAGCCAAGTCATTGGCCCCCATGCTGCTTCATATGTGAGTCACCGGCAGCAGATAACAAGGCTTCAGCTACTGTTGCTGAAACTACAGTCTGAACGGGATCAGCTGTAGTAATTACATAGATATGTCATCAACAGATTTTTGATGTTAGCCTGGAAAGCATGGTTCTTTTGATTATGCACCTACAATCATATATTACTTGTGTAGGAAATTGAGGTCAAAGCCTTGTTAAAAGCTGCAATTACGTACTGTTTTACTGCGTTTTGCCAGAAATACTCTTGCTCCCCCCCCCCCCCCCTCCTGCTTGGTGGATATGGTGCCACATGCTGCCACATCACCTGTCATGGATCTTTCGATTTTATTATTTTCTTTTGCAAAAAACAAAACAAAAAAAACAATTCATGAGGCAATAAAAGGTCTTTATGACCCATGAATCAAATTGCCTGTCAGTCGGCAGCAGCATCCACTATTGATTGGAAAACAAGTGCTTGCTTTTGCTGCTCCTTGGAGCACATCCAAGGAAATGGCCGGCCTTGTATGAACGAACTTGCTCCTACAGTGAGTTTACATTGTAAACACCAGCTTGAGTAAAAACTAAAAAAAAAAAATCCATTCGTTCGTCATGATTTGAGAAACTGATTTACAAACTCACATTTAGAAGCCTTTGCGATATAGTGTCGTGACAGTTTTTGCTGCCAGAATTTCATCGACATCACCTGCAGTCAGTGACTTATTGGACGATACCAGCTGTCAGTCACAGTGGTGTTCACTTATACTTGCACGTGCTGTGCTTTGTCATCTGTCTTCCTCTAAATGGGAACATACTTTACAAAATTGACATTATGTGCTATTGAAGAAGATTGAGACCATTGACTGCTGAGGAAATTGTTTACTGACATTATACATCAGGTGAGAAATGGGCTCGTTTTTCCATAAACTTACCATTCAAACTGAGTTATTTTTGCAACCAGTGGAGTTGACCCTGGTGGCTAACTGCTATGTTGGTCCCACTTAATGGGCTTCACTTTTCAACCCTGAAGGCTATGCCCATTTTTATATACAGTTTATAATTCTGCCACTGGTCCAGACACTCTCCTCTGGCTTCTCCAGTTATCGTTGCTGTTGGCATATTTTCTGGTAAAGTCCTTGAAGACTCGGGCAGCTGCGAGGTAAGTAATCCTATCACTGGTGTTGCACTAGGCTTACATTGTAAGGAGTCAAGGAGAGTCCAGGGGAGTGCTTAAGGCTGTTCTCCTTTATCAGCTGCTGTTCATCTCAATCAGCAACAGCAACAACATGTGAAAATGATGAAGGGTTGGGGGGGTGGGGGGTCGACCTTGACAGACTGTACTGTATGTCTTTGCGTGTGGACGATGTTTTGTGACATTTGCGGACATGCAATGCCTCGTTTTGTAATTTCCCAGCACCACAGGGAAAATCATTCAGAAAACCCACCATTTCAGTATTTTCTTTTTCACTCAAGGATGGAAGAATGACTTCCTGCCTCAGGAATTTGGTGTGGGATAAGCTGAACCTTCCCTTATCGTCTCCTTAATTTCCAGATGGACCTCTGGAGATGCCCCTCTTCCAACTCATCCCCTCTCAGAGGCAGCTGGTTTTTCGTGGTGACCGGCTCCCCCTGCAGTGCGCCGTCTCCTTCCTGGACCCGTCCCTGGAGTTGCGGTGGCGTCACAACGGCCATGTTGTGACCACGCAGGAAGACCAGGGCGTCTTTGTGGAGGAAACCCTGCTGCATGACTGCTGCCTCCTAACCAGGTACATGCAGGAGTGGACAGAAGGGTGGTGGGTGTGGGGGGGGGGCAAGGACACCGATACACACAGGATGTTTGTACGCCTAATCATAATACACAAGCAAATGCAAAGAGGCATGAACACAGGTACAAACACAGAATACACACTCACACGTGTCCAGTCATTCAGCACAGACGTGTTCACCAGGGTCACAGACACAGATGTGACACACACACACACACACACACACACACACACACACACACACACACACACACACACACACACACACACACACACACACACACACACACACACACACACACACATACACAGAGACGCTCTGAGACACTGTCTCTGTCCCCCCGCTCACCTGTGGAAGCCGTGGTTTACCTTTTGTCACTGGTGCCCTTGATAAGGATCTGAAAGGACAGGGCAGAATTGGCTTGGCAGCGTGCCAACACCTCGGAGCAATCTGCAGCTCATCTCGGGAGGTTGGCCGCACAGCCTCTCCCTCGGTGACAATGTAGCGCTGGGCTGATCACATACTAAGAGGAACAGATGCTGAATCATAATTGTGGTGATAAAGTAGAGCGGCAACATAGGCTTTTCCCCACATTTTTTGATAGAAGACTTTGCTGCAAGCTTTCATCCTCCTGTCTTTGTTTTTTTTGGTGGCCTGTGGTGCGTATGGTTGTTTGTGTACTTGTTTGAATGTGTGTGTGTGTGTGTGTGTGTGTGCGTGCTAGGTGGTAAATGCATTCGTCATAATGCAACAGGCAGCAGGGCTCAGTTGCAGGAGCACATGGCTGTGGATTAGTTCAACTGCTGCCTGTTCTGACTCGGCCTCTCTAACATAAATATTGATAGAGTGCTGACAGAAATATGTTTGTCTGTGTCAACAAGGCCATGACGCCTCTTGCTGTGTGGTTTATTTGGCAACAAGAAAGCCTGCTACATTTCCGCTTCATATCTGGGAAGGTACAGCATTCCCCTGACTGCAAACGCCACTAACAGTCAATACTATTTCTATTCATTAGGTCCCAGCTCACTGTTTGACATTCTCTGTGATCCTCCTGCTGAATGCACCGCCTTGAATAATTGGATTACAGGGTAGAAAGAGATCCTTCAGTCGTATCTCAGCAGCGATGCGTCTTGGCACAGTTTACTTTTGTTGAAGTGTTTATCAAAATGGGTCAATACCCGTTGATGGCACTCACTTTTCATAACCTAGCAACGACTATCAACTCTGAAATGCTAAATGTCAGCACAATTCTGAGACACTTAATGTCAAGAATTTTGACACTGCAACTTCCATCTATCCATTAGTACTGTATGTATAGGGAACAGTGATGTTATATCGAAAAGGGTCTTCCCCAAACTGTTGCTACAAGTGTGGACTTGTAGTATTGTCCAAAACAACCTCGCCTCCAACTAAAACATTACTATGGGTCGGTTTGACCAATCCCTGAGTACGACCCATAGGTAAGTTTTTAGATTAGTTTTTAGAATACGAGCCATAGGTAAGGTTTTAGATTAGTTTTAAAACTATGACCCATAGGTAAATTTTAGGTTAGTTGTTAGAATACTACCCAAAAGTATGTTTTTTTGGTTAGTTTTTAGAATACGACGTATAGGTAAGTTTTAGGTTAGTTTTTAGAATACGACCCATAGGTAAGTTTTAGGTTAGTTTTTTAGAATACGACCCATACGTAAGTTTTAGGTTAGTTTTTAGAATACGACCCATAGGTAAGTTTTAGGTTAGTTTTTTAGAATACGACCCATAGGTAAGTTTTTAGGCTTGTTTCAAGAATACTACCCATACGTAAGTTTACGATTAGTTTTTAGAATACTACCCATAGGTACGTTTTTGGATTAGTTTTTAGAATACCATAGGTAACCATATATTGTACCAATATTTTTCAACACTTTCAAAGTGTTCGTGAGGTTAGCGTTATGGCAAAAAAAAAGTGTTAGTATACAAGTACAGTATATAACGATACTTAATAAACACACTGCCTGTAATTTAAAGCTATATATGTTAATATTTTGATATACTACTTCTGTGCATTTTGCCTATATTTTAAAAAATCAACCCTGCGACTCAGTGTAATGTGAGGAGAGTCAAACCAAGAGGCTTATCAGTTAATCATAGTTTCCCCTCAGTTTGCTATAGAGCTCTGGAACCTCTCTTATCTGTGTCGGTTTTCTGGTTTGCTGCTTTACTGCTCCGACTCACTCTGGCCACTTTAATCAGCGTCGTTTTGGGAAAGTGTTACACCTCCTATAGGGCGACCGGGTCCGTGTTTGACAGCCAGATAGTCCTCAGAGATTTTTGTGAAAACAATCGGAGAACATAAAGACGGGAACTGTCACGATAATTTATGTGGAACAGATTAATAAAAAAAAAGACCCATTTTATCAGGTAATTAAAGTACATGCCGTCTGCTCAGCATAAAAATACATTAGTTTAGGTTTAAATAGCAATTTAAGTGCTTTCATACAGTTTGGTGTGTTGGACCAAATCTGTGGCTTTGCAGCACAACTTTCAACACTGATTCCCAGTAAATACCAAGCCCAGTGATGTGCAAAAGTTGTGAGAAGGGCACTGGCTTCATACCTCGAAGCTCCTCAGAGAGGAGAGGGCTCCGAATGGTCCATTGTTCAGTGCCAGTGTAAGGAGAACTCCTTATACAACTGACCCGGTGTTTGCTGTGCCTTGTGATTATTGACTTCCGCCGCCTCCTGTTCCACATTGCTGCTTCTCCAGTCCTGTCATCACAAATGCTGCTGCTCCCCACCCCCCCACCCCCCTTTCTGCTCAGCAATGATTCTTTCCCATGTTTTGATTCCACTTTTTCAGCTCAGCGTCCCAATAGAACATGACGGATTTCTCATTGCTCCTATTCTGATGAGGGCCCCTGGCTGCAGTTGCCTCGCTGCTCTCTCTCTTGTGTATACAAATAATGCAATTTTCTCCCCCAAGTGTAACAGTTTGGGTCATGTTGGTCTTGGCACCAGAAATGGCTGCCTGCTGTATAGACAACCTGAAAGGTGCAGACATCATTTCCATAGCTGATGAGTGTATAGCAGAGCTTGGTCCAACAAAAACAATGTGCTGTGCTTGGGCTGAATTTCACCCTTTGCCTTGTGCTGTATCTTAAATTACAGTGCTGAGAGACGGGTCCTGGGACTTAACTCATCCAGCTCTTATTTAGTGAGAAAAATAAAATTACATGGAGCAAAATGGTAACTAATGTTCTGGCCTTTGACATGCCAGACATTGTGAACGCTCATCTACTCGCAGTGGACAATGTAATAGTCATTTCGGTCGATGGCTGATGTGATTCACCTTGGATAAATGTCCTTTGTCTTACACAGCTTCTGCCTGCGTGTCCTACCAGAGAGGGCAAAAAAAGGAACACACAGGATTTAGCATGTGGCTTAAGGTCCTCATTTGGATTGGTCGCACATTTTTGCAGCAGTGTAGGGTAGAGATGCCAACGCCACAATGAAATGGCCTCTTTGAAGGTGAACCCAAGCTGTTTTGCACCTTTCTGTCCACCGCAATATTGTGATGCTCTTTATCCTGCATCTTTCTGTGTCAGGCAAATGGCCAGAGAAGACATTCACATCATTATAAGGCATTTTGCTTGTTCAAACGGGCATTAAATTCTGAAATATATTTATTCTTTAGTTTCTTTGTACTTATGTATCCCCCCCCCCCCCCTCCTGATTTAATATTGTACCATGGAGAAGGTGGGCCAATCAGCTTTTGTTTACCTTGCTCCCAGTGAGCAGCAGCCAAAAAAAAGGTCCCATGAGGCCCTGCACCGCTGCGATGTGGGCCAAACTCCTGCTGAGTAATAATGTCAGGCCAAGCTCCCAGTGTTAGCAACTCTATCAGCAGCAGTGGGACCAGCCTGTGATTCATGTTTCATTAATAAAACATTTTCGAGGCCTGCAGCTAGGTACAGCAGACACTTTGGATGTATCTTGCTTCATTCTTAATTCTTCTCCATTTTTAATCAGGCTAATTTTGCACAAATTGAAGAACCTGGTTTGGAAACATTACGAAAGGGAACAAGAAAAAAAAAGGAAAACATCTCTCACCGCATCCTCCTTTGTGTGTCTGCTGATGATCTTTTCTGTTTTCTTGTTTAGGACTTTCTGCTCCCGTTCACAAACATGAACTTCCATTTCTTTAAAAATTAAACTCACACGGTCTTTTGTTGCATCCTAGGGCTTTTTTTTGTCTCTGAAACCCTGATTCCACTTTATTATTTTTTTTTCGTCTGCAGCTACAAATTGATAATTTCTGAAAAAAAAAAATTTTGTTCATCACTTTACAAAAATAAGGACTCTTAGTCACGTAAGGTTTGAACTAACAATCTTAATACATACTGTGTGTATATAAATAAATATATATATATATATGTATGTATACCAACTGTGATTCTGTGCACACGTGTGCACGAGAAAAGCTTAGGTTGAAAACTGCTTTTTTATGGTGCAGAGCTGCCACGAGCTCCAATAAAACACCAACTGACAGACTGAGCAACAAGCCCGTGTGAAGCTGTTGGGTAGAGCAGGACAGTTAAAGGTGTGCAGTCACATAAGCATCGTTATGTAAACAAACAGTTAAATATCAGCGTGTGTGTGAACATAAATGCTCCTAATGAGTCATTTGGGAACTGCTCCACAATGGTGCAGTGTTACGGTGGATGTAGGTCAGTGCTTTTGTGTATGCGACTCGTGTGTGCTGCTGCTGCTGCTGCTGCTGCTGCTGCTGCTGCCCCACCGCTTCTCACATACAAGAGCGATTTTCTTTGGAGGTTTATTGTGTGAGGATGACCTTTTCTTTGGAAACTGGACCGACTTCTTGACGGATCCCTCTGCTTTCCCTTGTTTTGTCTGGGTGCAGCCGGCCCGCTTTGGGATACGTGTGATTAGGCTGCGGGAGAGCAGACCTTCACGAGTGAGGTTTTCCTCAGAGAGGCAGACCTAGGTAGAGGGGAGAGGAGCGGTGGGTGGCTGGATGTGTGTGTGTGTGCTGCACTGGCGAGGGGGAGGTGTTTCCCTGTGTGTTTCCCAGCATTCAGACAGTTGGCCCATGTTCAGCGATGATGTAACTGTAGCATGGTTTGAGAGGACAAGTGCAGCAGGTCTTTTGCATGCATGTAATCACACACTGTTTATGCGAACAATGCTCCATTTTTATCCCTGTCATTACCATCTCTTCTGGGGGGGAAAAATTTGCTTTTTTATAGAAAGAAAAATGGAAAAGCACCTTGATACTCAATTAAACAGTAATTAGATACAGATACGCGTAATTAAAAAAGGGATCTGTTTAGTTTTATCTAGTGTCCAATGAAACCTACTATTGTCCTGGTAGTTTATTATGTGAAACCTTTTTCTTAAAGAATCTTAAATGATATGATCATCAATTTGCCAACTATTCATGAACAGAAGATTAACTTTTATAGTGATTTATGGAGGTGCCTGGGTCAGTCTGCACTTATAATTTGCACAAATCTTTTCATGATTAGTATTTGTAAATTCAAGTTTCACTGTATTGTAAAATATCTACATTCATGGGCTGCACTGGGTATTACTTGCAAGTACATCAGTAACGAGGCTGATGATGACATATACTTAACTTTCTATAAATTATTTGTTTGTAAATGTTAACCTGTACTTCAATACTTCAAACGCAAAACAAAAAATGTAGATGACAACATCATCAATATACACATTTTGTTTCTTTAAAACAATGTAGATGTACATCCCAAGTACAAATAAAAAGATGACTGCTGGTCAGGGACAGGAAATGAACGGCAATGTTGCAGTGACCCATCAGTCCTCTGATGTCCTCCTTTGTGTCCATCACACTCATGTCACATTAGAATGTAAAGGGGTCTTTTTGTTGTTATTATTACAAACCGAGCATACAAAATCAAACTGAATATCTACATACTTAAAGGTCCCATATTATGCAAAATCAACTTTTTAATCATTTAAATCTCTGACATCTAAACTCTGGAGGTCCTATCAGTCCCCAAAGTGTGAAAAAAGATGACTTGTTTGATGTTTTTGTGGTCCTCTTGAGTCTAAGTACAGGAGATAAAACACAAGATGTTGACTTTCGCGCTCACTGGGATGTCACAATGTGCTAAATTACTGGAATTGTTGTCGTTGACGTCCGCTTTGTCCGTAAAACACACAAGAGTGCTGGCGAGGGCAACGGCATCCGAAAACTGGAAGTCTGCAAAAAGGTTTATTCTTGGCTCCACAGTGCAGCACAGAGTCCTACACAAACTTCCAGCCTCAGAGGATTTATCTGTCCAGTGGATACAATATTATATATGTATACTGTATATATACATATATATATATATGTATATATATATGTATATATATGATCACTTTTCCAAATGCTAACTGCTGTTAGCTCCCTGTAGACTCTGTGGCTGTTGTCATTTCCTGTCCCTTAATTTTCGTTTTACTTTTTAAAAAAAAAGAGATATTACTACACAGAGCGTTCTGAACAGGGCTGTTTTGACAGGGTGATTGAACTGCTGCGGTGCTTCATCCTTATGGTATTTTGTCCAAAGCATGTCACAGACATGTTCATTAGGACACCAGGGAAATAGGTTAACTTGGAGAAATAGGGTATAATATGGGACCTTTAAATAGATTGAATAGATCAGATTTGAGCAACATATAAAAGGTTTGCATTTGGACCCTGCGATAGGATATTATAGTGGAATCAGAAGAATATATCAAACCTCCAGGCAATTTCTGGGTGGATTGCTGGTGTATCTACACCCCCATCCCTCTAGTGTCTGGGGGAGGATGTTTAATGGTCAAACTCAACATTTTTTTTGTTGCTCAATCAATAAGCAAATTGGAAAATCTTTGCACCACACACAAAATGTGACATGGAAAACTGGTCTTTCCTGCCAATGTAATTATACTCTGAATATCTCTGGTCCCTATGTAATGCTTGTCCTGTCCAAATACTGAACTCTGATAAGCATGACGAACAGATGTGGTCATCCACTTGACCTCCAGACGTGTTATCTATATTATCTGTTTAGATTAGGTTTTCAGACGGCGTATGTCCTCATTCTGGTTTGTTATATAACTGTATAGAGACGCTGAGCCCAGGGGGTTTGAAATTGAAGCCCATCCACACTTAATACTCAACTTGCGTCCCACGGAAAGAGGGAGGATGTTGTTTTAAAGGAGGAGGTGGAGAAAGAGAGAGATTAAAAGCATGTGTGATATCGTGCGTGACACAGAGCGAGCGAGTGAAGGTAAGGTAGAGGTTAGAGTTACAGCTCTGAATCTCGTCGTAAACCAAGTGTGGCGTTGCAGACGTCGTCGGAGTCGCACTGGAGAGCGACTCGCTCCTGAGAGCAGAGCATCCTGTCAAACATTTTCAGGACGATTGAGAATAGATATTTATGTCCCTGTGTAGACACAACCACATGCATTCAAAACACACACATGCACACATATGCACACATACACGAATGTCATCAGCATCTGTTACACGCTTACAAATCTGATTTAAGGCCTTTTAGAAATTCAGAAATTAGAGCTTTTGAGGAACACGGAAGATGAAATCAGGACTATATCACGCTAATTTTCATTAGTCTGCCATAGACGGTTAGGTTTTGTGTCTTTGATTTCTGTTCTGTTTTCTCTTATGAAACAAACTGAGAGACATTGAGGCTGCCTGAGAAAGGTGGATGTATACAGTTCCATGTCAAATCTGGTGCAGTTTATTTCCTAAACAGTGAATATGGCATTTTTCTTTGCAATTGTTTTCAGTTTTCAATGTTTTTAAAACTATTCTAGGCACAATAATTCATTGTCTCGGGTATGTTCTTACAGGAAAAGTGTACTGAATTATTCCTCTATCCAGTTTATCATTATTATTTTCCTCCTGACGAATGAAGAAATGCACAAGATACACTATGGGTCTTTGTTGTTTACCCTTTCAGAATTCTCTCCTGTTTATATATATATATACATATATATTCACTAGTCTTGGTGGGATATCAGTATTCATTATTCCTACTGCCTCTTTTATGTTCTGCCTGATTCCCTGTAGAACTGGACAATCTCATAAAATATGAGAGTGATCCTGTATCATTCTGCACTTTCTGGGGTTTTTAAATATTCTACTTTTCAACTTTCAGTTAATTTCTCTTTTTTTGGAGTGACGATCAAATATAAATATAAAAAGATAGTTTAGCATTCATGTGTTGTTCTAATGTTGGAATTGGAGTTGCCACCTTCTGATGCCTCCAAATTTAGCTGATCCCTCAACTTTGCTAAAAGGTCCCATATTATGCAAAATCAACTTTTTAATTATTTAAATCCTCATGTTTTTGTGATCCTCCTCAGTCGAAGTACAGGAGATAAAACACGTGATGTTGACTTCTGTGCTCATTGGGACGTCACAATGCGCTAAATTCCTGGAATTGTTGTCTCGCAGAGCTACGCTTTGTCTGTAAAACACGCGAGAGTGCTGGCGAAGGCGAGGGCAACGGCATCCGAAAACCGGAAGTCCGCAAGGTGTTTATTCTTGGCTCCACAGTGCAGCACAGAGTTCTACACAAACTTCCAGCCTCAGAGGATTTATCTGTCCAGTAGATATATGTTATATATGACGGCAATGTGCCTGCTAGAGTCTGCAAATGATCCCTTTTCCAAAACTCTAACTGCTGTTAGCTCCCAGTAGCCTCTGTGGCTGATGTCATTTCCTTTCCCTTAAGTTTCGTTTTTCTTTTTTTTTCTTTTTTTAAAGAGATACTACTAAACGGAGTGTTCTGAACAGGGCTGTTTTGGCAGGGTGATTGAACTGCTGTGGTGCTTCATCCTTATGGTATTTTGACCAAAGTATGTCACAGACATGTTCATTAGGACACCTTGGAGAAATGGGATACAATATGGGACTTTCAAAAGGTTCAGACGAACACCCAGAGATATTCCTCAGATTTAGATTTGCTCTGGTTAAAATCAGTTGATGACCTTGCTTTTCCCATGGCTTTGTCTCTTTTCACACTGAGTTACTCCAAGCCAAACTTGAGAAAAAAAAATACATCACAAGCCATTTTTTCCTCCAGTGTATTGGTCAGATGTGTCTGGGGGTGGGAACAAGAACGAAAATAGAGAAAGCAGGATTGTTTTTGCTTTGCTTCTCGTCCAAGTGAGACCTTGGTTTATTCTTCGGCCAGCTGGTATTACAGATAGGCAAGCTGCTATAGTCTATATGTCCTCTGTTGAAAAAGCAACATTTATTTTTCCTTGTAGCTCAAATCATTGCAAGGTGCAAGGAGCAATCTAAATGTACCAAATGAGAAAATAGAATTTTACAATAAAGTAAGTTACTAGACGCATCTGGGTCCTTTCTGTGCAGAAGTTGGATATTCATGTCGTTTAAATGCTCATTTGGTGGATTAAAACCTTGGAGTTTTTATCAGGGATAGGAGAAAATATCAGATGAAACAATTCTACCAATAATAGTAATATTAAAACCAAAAAGAGAGATGGAGAGAGTGAGAGAAGCAGAGTAAAAAAGAAGGCATTTAATATTCATGAATAAATATTTCCCTCACATCCTTTGAGAATAGTTTTCTGGGATTCTGGTCCAGTCTGCTAGTTGTATTTTTGTCGATATTAATTCCCCACTCGCACTAATTGTTGAATATTGTTCCCTATATTTCATGTCAGACTTCATCCAGTCTTATGCTGTTACATGTAAGATAAACACACACGTCACGCTACACAAAAAGGGCATTAGTACCACGGAAGGCAGGGTGTGAGTTTGATTAGAAACCCATTGTATTTGGAAATTAAAAAAAGAGAATTTCTCAAAAAGAGGACATTTCTATGGTGATAATGCCTGTTGCTTAGCAATCGCTTTCGGTTTTACTCTTTTTTTCATAATGAGTAAAATCCTCAAGATTAGTTGCCTTGGCAAATGGCCTGCGTTGGCTCTTAGTCACCATTTCACTATCCTTTGTTTAATCAGTCATTCGCCATCGAGATAGGAATCACTGTGACAAAGTAGAAGAGATGAGTAATGATCATTTTAAGTCATAGCCAACATTGTAAGTCACTGCATGGTCTCTTGAATGAATGAGGTCTTTTTTTTTTTGTGTGCACACACATTTGTCACACGTCTGCCCAGATAAAGAGGCTTCGCTGACAACGGAATCCTTAAGATGTTGCCCTAACTGTCACCCTCTCACCGTACGTCTAAAATAATCCTCAACTTAATCCAAAATGAATCCAAATCATCGAAAAATCAGTTCCACAAAACTAATCCTAAAATTACCTTCATCCCTACACCAGAGGCCAAATCCTTATCCAGAACCTTTTTACAAATAACTTTTAAGACATATGATGCCCACAGGAGCAAGGTCACTGACACACAGACTCACTGTTTTATGTTCTCCTCCTCCTCCTCCTCCAGCGAGGTCATCCTCTCCAACATCGATGTGGCCATTGCTGGCATCTGGGAGTGCCTGGTGACCAGTTTCCGTGGCAACACCTCTCAGCAAATGGAGATAGTTGTTCTGGAGACGTCAGCGCCATACTGCCCAACTGACAGAGTCACCAATAACAAGGGTGACTTCAGGTGAGTCGCCTCACAGTGTTCATGCTCCACCGTGTGTGGACTTAATAGCTATAACAATGTCAATGTTTCCTCATCAGAATCTGCATCTATAGTATTTAATACTGCTATATTTTAACATACAATAAGCACTTGTATGTCATTGGGTCACTTGTTAGCTATTGAAAAATATGGTACTTTTTCATATTCACCAGAAGACCTAAAATACAGAATTTTCTTAAAAAGTAAGAAGCACTAAAATTCAATACAAATATCTGGGCCCTGCTGCCCTGTAATATGACTTGGCACTTTTTTGGAGGCATAGAGTCACATCCCTAGGAAGTTGTCAAATATATGGTATTTTCATTTATTCATGAGGAATGAAAGATACCCTAAAATCCCACATATTCTTCAAATGTAAGAAGAAATGAAATCCAATACAAAGACCATGTGTGCTGTTCGTCTTGGGCAGTGTTGATATTAGAAGTTCTACGCCACAGCTTTGAAAAATAAATGTCTGTAACATTGAAACATTGATAAATGGGTTCACACAGTGCTGATCAAGCCCGTCAGCTCCACACGACTCTCTGTGTTTATCAGCAGAGCAGCGCTTTTGCTTTTTTTCGTCTCTGTGGTGACATAGAGTGATGCGTTTTAGATGATTGATGGAGGGAAGGCAGAAGCACGACAGCTACACTAGTAAAGTGAGACGGCTAACTTTAGGTTAAGGAATTATCCCCGCTATTCTGAAACATGAGTGAGGCGGTGAGATACCCAGACAAGCGATGAAAGGGAATTTCATCAATTGAGTTTTAAACATTGGTATTTTCAGTTTTAGCAAATTAACAATGACAACAGAGTATAATTATAGCTGCAAGCAGCATTGTGCAGGACCTCGCATCCGCCGACGCCACCGCCAGGCCGAGTAAGCCTCCGGCAGGACGGGATATAGGCTGCGTGGGAGTTTTCTCAAAACTGTGGGAGGAGTTACACAGGAGTTTGGGTGGGAGAAGAACAAATCCAAGATGACCGACATCGCGTTCATGGACATGTTCAGAGACAGGCTCTCGTGTCACCGATTGGTCAATGTATGGCAAAGTTATAGCGTACTTCGCGTTTCATGGCGAGCCTTCGAAATTCGCCAAAATGTTGTTTTTTTTTGATTTTTGTTCCCATGGTTATGCGAAGCGCTTAGGAAATTCACAGCCGACAATTCCCGATCAAACCGCACATTTTGATATAGGATGTGTGGGGTTTCCTCAAAATTGTACGAGGAGTTACACGGCAAAGTTTTGGGTTGGAGAAGAACAAATCCAAGATGGCCGACTTCCTGTTGAGGCGAGGTCATGGTCCTAAGAGGATTTTTTTTGTTCGTCTTGGGCGGGGTTCAATGTTCCCACCATATTTTGTTAAATGTGGCGCAACTAAATTTTGGCCCGCTCCATAGGCTTTTGACCTGTAGGGGCGCGACTGAGCCATTTTGCATTTTGCATTTCATTATTTTATTGAAAAAATTACGCCAGTTCTGGTTTGCTTGGCAATTTTCATCCATTTTCATGCACGTTTAGCGGGTCAAATTCCAGATCAAAGCGGCAAAAAAAAAAAAATTCTTTGAAGAACAATAGGGTCCTCACAGCCTGTGTCCTCGGGCCCTAATTATTTCACTTGAGTTTTTAAGATAATATTCAGAGAATGAGAAACAGCTTTTACAGGTTGTCAAGTATTTTAGTGTGACCTTCCCTTCCTGTATAACCCAAGCTCTCTTGAAACTTGTGGAGAAATCTGTGTTTGTTGTACACAAACTGTCAAACAGCATCTGCTGTGAAAAAAAGGTCCGTCACACCAGGTTACACATTACATGAGTTCAACTGATTGACAGCTTGCTAATATAACTGTCATATAATTTCATTGGCCCTGAGACGTTTGCACACTACTCTCTTGAATCCAAAATATGAATCTAAAATATGAGAAGCACTGGTGTGTCTGTTATGGCCGCTGTAGTAATTTGGAGTTTCGAGTTTCGTCAGATGGACTCTGCTCGCTGAGTTGTGCTCAGTTACCTCCTGGTTTGCAAGAAAGACTATAAATAAACCATACTCTCCCCGCTACGGTACTGTAATTGCTGATACCAGAAGATTTCTAGCAAAATACATTTTTACAAATAAATGAAATTCAACAGAAATATTATATCCAACTACAAAATGCGCTGTATGAAATGTCAATATAACCAAAGCGATCGCTCTGTGCTATTATTGCTCCACATGCTGTGAGGCTAAAGTTTAATATTGTTACACCTGACACAAATCTGCCACACCTGCCTCATTACCCAGCAAAGACCAGCATTACAAACACTATACTTCAGTGTATTGTCCGCTTTATAGCAGACGGTTAACAAAAGTTTCATATGAAAAGAAGAACTGCGCCTGATTTCCTCTACCTTCAACATGCCTGTTTTTCATCATCCACTACTCATGACCACACAGTTGCATCCTCCACTTCTCCTCCCCTGTGGATGTGCTTTTATTCTGCACACCCCTTTCTCGCAGCTGCTCTTTACAGCCTACTTTCAGTGCAGTGAGTACAGAGGCTTTGTTTCTGCTGGAGCACTGGAGTAATGGGCTGGAAAATGAGCCAACTTTTTTTTGTCTGGGGCAAAATTAATGCCATTTATTACTAAGTAGCTGCTGCTGCTGCTGCCATCGCAAAATGTGGATTTAGAGAAAAGGGGGTAAAAGGGTAAAAACGTCATTACATCAACTAAAAGATTCCGATGTTGCCTTATAGAAGAAAATTGCAACAAAGTTCCGCCATGTTTCTCCCTGATTGTGAACGAACGGACGACTCTTTTCTGAGGCAGCAGACGTCGACAACTTTGCCAAGAAAGAAAACCTGGAGGCCTTTTATTAAGAGGAAAATGGAGGCTAATGTAGTGGACTGTGGCTGACTTTTTATTTTATTGAAACACTAACAGACCATACCTTAAAATTAACATTTAAAAAAAAAACTGGCCCCTATCACAGGTTGGTCAGTAGAGCAGCTCCTAGACTTGGTTCTTGATGACATTATTGAGAAAGTCTCATTTCTTGCTTCAGAGCAGACTTCTCTGAACTTTAAATGGCCATAGAAACAACATTTGTAATTCCGACTTGAGGCTGAGCCCATCCCCTCCCCTTTGAAGGATAAGGTTTCTCCTTTTAAAGGTCCCATATTATGCAAAGTCAACTTTTTAATCATTTAAATCCTTGGGACTCTGGAGGTCTTATTAGTCGGCAAAGTGATGTTTTTGTGGTCCTCCTCAGTCTAAGTACAGGAGATAAAACACGCGATGTTGACTTCCGAGCTCACTGGGACGTCACAATGCGGTAAATTTCTGGAATTGTTGTCTCGCTGAGCTCCGCTTTGTCCCTAAAAAAAAAAACGAGAGTGCTGGAGAGGGCTACGGTAGCCGAAAACCGGAAGTCCGTGAAAGTTCTATTCTTGGCTCCACAGTGCAGCACAGAGTCCTACACAAACTTCCAGCCTCAGAGGATTTATCTGTCCAGTGGATACATGTTATATATGATGGCAATGTGCCTGCTAGAGCCTGCAAATTATCACTTTTCCAAATGCTAACTGCCTCTGTGGCTGATGTCATTTCTTTTTGTTATACTTTTTTTTTATAAGGTGGACCTAAAGAGATACTACTAAACAGAGAATACTGAACAGGGCTGTTTTGGCAGGGTGATTGAACTGCTGTGGTGCTTCATCCTTATAGTATATTGACCAAAGCATGTCACAGACATGTTCATTAGGACACCAGGGACCTAGTGTAACTTGGAGAAATAGGGAATAATATGGGACGTTTAAATACATGTAAATCCTCAGTTTGTAGTGAACAATACAGGGACACAGATTCGACTTGAGTGCTGCATATTCATAGAGTTGTGGGACTTTGCCAGGAAAAGATTTAAAAGCAAATGGTCAACACCAAAACACCAGATGTCATGGTATCCAGAATTTTAAGCTCCACACATGATGCCTCTTAGTTGTTATCCAAAATAATCTTGGTGAAATAAGTTTAATTCTGGCTCCTCCATAACAATTGAAGACATACTGTATTTTTTCCCTTTTTTTTCCAACAACAAAAAAAAACAAAAACAGAAGACAATAACGTTTATTCATGAAGTTTCAAAATAAAGCAGTGTCAGTCAGAAATCATCAATAACACAACACATCATTTTCCAATCAAGTGTCAGAATCTGGCAGTCATCTGCAGAGATAATCAGAGCAAGCTGTAAATCAAATATGCAAATGAATAATCGGCGAGGCACAGGGAGTATGAAATTGCCATCTGGTGCAAGCGAGTGTACATTCCTCAATTCACATCACTCCTGATAATTTGGAGATATCTGGTGTTGTGGCAGGTGGCCGAAGACTCTAGCGGGGATCCTGACCTTCCTGCCCTGTGCTCCCGCTACCTTTGGCTCGGCCCCCCACCCCTCTGGCAACGCACCTGGTCCCTCAAGCCAGAGGGAGAAGAAGGCGTGGAGGCGCTGTGACCGGGCTGGACGGTGGGCAGAAGAGGACTACACCCAGTGCCCGTATGCCAGTGAGCTAACTCGCGTGCTGCATGAGCTCACCCAGGTATTCACTACTATTGTTATGTTTATTTGTCAGTTGTAATCATAGTTTATGATGATGTTTGGCTTGCTTCTTCTATGATGTTCTAATAACTTGATAGCTGACTGAAACCAATGTCTCATTTGTAGCCTGCAGTGCAGATCTGTATGACCGTGTTCACATCTGATATTAAAATCTGTCCTGAATGTGTCCTCAGATCCCGTTACATTTAAACAACATTCAGAAGCGGTTTTGGGGCACATGTGGCCATATGTCTGAATATGCATAAAAGGAATCCAGACTCAGGATAGATCAGAACCTGCATTCTGTGACCCACTGCTGTTTTACAGTAGTATTTCCTCTAATCAGCACCAAAATTTTAACACTGATAAACACATCACTTTTTTTCTCATGCTTAAGGTCCTGTTTCATGTAAAGGTAGCATGTGTAGTTCTTTGATTTATTCAAGCTGCTCCTGACACTTTTCAGGATTCATTATAATGTCACGTGTTAACAGTCGCACAGCTGTCCACAAGGTGTCAGGTCTGAAAGGGACCAACGTTTTTGCATTTGTGTACACAGCCCCGTGTGTTGACAAGTGCTTACTCCTGTAATTACTGCACCACGTTTAACCAGTCAACTTCACAAAAGACACATGTGGCCTGAAATTGCATTACACTGCTTTTATCATTTATGGTCTTGTCAAAGCATTTTTATGTCATGTTGAATTGTAATTGTTGTGTATTTTTTTTCCCCCTCTTTTTGAATACATTCCAGATTACAATAAACACCACCAATGCGCAGCCATTAGGCCAGCAGTTGGTGGCCTTCACCAGCAGGGCGGCACAATTCACCGACGTCATGGACGTCATCTTTGTCACACACCTGGTGGAGAGACTGACGAGGCTGGTGGAGAAACGCAGAGACGTAAGAGTGAATATGAAGAGATGCACGAGTTTACGCTGTAAATAAAGAACCAATGATCCATTGTGACTCCTCACATTAAGGTGACGCAATTGCCCATTGAATGAGAACCACTCATAGTATCTACTACTCCAATTCTTACATTATATTCTGGCAGAAGTCATACTTTAAAGGGGACATATTATGCAAAATGAACTTTTTAATCATTTGAATCCTTATACTCTGGAGGTCTCATCAGTCGGCAAAGTGTGAAAAAAGATGACACGCTCATGTTTTTGTGTTCCTCCTCAGTCTAAGTACCGGAGTTAAAACGGGATGAGATGTTGACTTCCGTGCTCATTGGGACGAGCTCCGCTTTGTCCGTAAAACACACGAGAGTGCTGGCGAGGACAACGGTATCCGAAAACTGGAAGTCCACAAAGTCCGCGTAACGTTCTATTCTTGGCTCCACAGTGCAGCACAGAGTCCTACACAAACTTCCGGCCTCAGAGGATTTATCTGTCCAGTGGATACATGTTATATATGACTGCAATATGCCTGCTAGAGCCTGCAAATGATCACTTTTCCAAATGCCAACTGCTGTTAGCTCCCAGTAGCCTCTGTGGCTGATGTCATTTCCTGTCACTTAAGTTTTGTTTTATTTTTTTTAAGGTAGATCTTTAAGGTGGACCTAATGAGATACTACTAAACCGAGCGTTCTGAACAGGGCTGTTTTGGCAGGGTGATTGAACTGCTGTGGTGCTTCATCCTGGTATTTTGACCAAAGCATGTCACAGACATGTTCATAAGGACACAAGGGAACTAGGTTAACTTGGAGAAATAGGGTATAATATGGGACATATTATACCTTGATCAGCTTGATCAGTTTTGTCCGTTTATCTACATTAAAAGATGAGATTTATCAAGAAAAGTGTCGACCAGCTCACCAACAATTAACAACACATTCTCAAAAGCCTGATCTGAGGCTGATTCCATCACATGTACTTGTTTTAAATAATCCCTCTTGAAATTTTGATCACATCTTCTCGTTTATTTATTCATTATTGATTTTATTCTGTGTTTTGATTGTATAACTTTGCTATTTGTGTTTTTATGTGACGCTGCCTATCTCGGGCAGATCTCCCGAAAGGAAAATGGGTTTTTAATCTCAATAGGATTTACCTGGTTAAATAAAGGCTGATAAATAAATATATAAATAAATAAATCAGAGCGAGCAGACAAGGACACCTTAGAGACAGACAGGTTCCCCACTAGACATGACAACATGCTGTCGTTCTGGCTTCAATCCTTCGATCGAGACCAGACAGCTTTGCTTTTCAACTCATACGTTTTTGTCTTGTGATGGAGTCGAATGACAATTATGGTTATGAAGATGGATTTCTTTTTTTGGGGGGGAATGCAAGCTGTAACTTTACCTTCAGGGATTTTCTCCTGCCTTAAGCTAGGGGCAACAGGAGGTCTTTATTTAACGCTGAAGGTCAGGTTGTGTGAGGGAAAAGGTGTTGAGCTTTAGTAGGTGCACAGGATCAATATTAGCTCTCACTTGTCCAATTATTCATCACAGGTCACTCAGGGGGAGATATTATTTTACCTTTAGATTCATCATTACAACCACAATGCTGTGGAGACCACTCGCATTCATCCCACAAAGCGTAGTCAAATGAAGCAACAATGAAAAGTACAGTATGTAAACAGCTAACTGCCATCTCAAGGAAGCAATTACACCCCATTGGTGCTGCTAATCTAAATTAAATCTCTGTATAATGAATTAAGCCACCATTGCATAAATGTGCCTATTGTTGTGGATATGATTGGTGTCCGTGATGAGTTGTGTGTGTGTGTGTGTGCATGTGCGAATCTGTGGGTTTTTGTTTGTGTAATTTGTGCATTGTGCTCCATTTGCAAGCATGTCTACTTGTGTTTCCGCAGCTGGGGGACTACATCTCAGACATTGCCAGTAACATGATGCTAGTAGAGGAGCATATTCTCTGGATGGCCCAGAATGAAGCGCGAGCGTGCACTCGGATTGTCCAGTGCGTGGAGCGCATCGCTGACCTGGCGCTGACGACAGATAATCAGGTCATCTCTAAGGTATAAACGGGCCACAAACATCTGCACTCAAAGGTTGATGATCCGTCTAAATGTCATGCAGCTTTACTTTTACCCTGCCCTCTTTCCACCATCCACCAACACTCGCACACACATTCTTGTCTTCCCTCCTTTAGGTGTCTCCTAACATAGCTCTGGAGGCCTTTCTGATCAGCCCATCTAACTTTCTTGGGCTCTCCTGCACAGCACTCCAGCGGCCCTCTCCATTCGCCTCCTCCCCTCTCTCCGACAGCCACTCCCACTCTGACAAGGGCACAAACAGGGAGCGGGACGCCATCGGAGAGTCACTGCTCAACTTCAAGTGTCACACGGTCAACAACAGCACCTCACCAGCTGGCCGAGTCACCAAGGTAAGGCGCAAGTTAATAAATGGTGTGAAAGCTTCTGAAATATGCTATTCTCTTCTGTTGCTCACATCTGTTCACTGGATTTTAATTGTTTTTTACGTCTCTTCATTTGCACTTTTTGATTGGCGTATGAACAATATGGAAAAAAAAGCTTACTTACATCTTGTACAGTAGCTTGCAGGCACAATGGCATTAATTCTCCAACATGAAACAGCGGAAGTACATGAGAAGGATTATCACCTGCCCTTCTCGCTGTTGTCGCCTATTTGTCCTGGCAAGATGACACCTTGTTTGGGTTGTGTCGGCATGCCATTGATCAGCTGGTGATATGCGGGGCCTGTAATAGGGCTGGGGTCCGCAAATAGGATTGTAATTTGGGAGTCATTGAATGTGGGCCACTCCCCTGTGATAGATTAGATGGCCTTGAACACTCGTCACTTTAAATCAGCTGCAGCTCCGCGGCTCCAGCTGCGACCACCATGCTTGACAAATATCCCATAAGCAGATTTGAGGCAAACCTCTGCAGGCGAAACACTTGTCTCTCCTCGCACCAATGTGCATGTTACTGTGTATCATATGGTGTGTGTGTTTACTTTGCAGTCCGCATGCTTATTTCATATCCTTCATCTCCTCCCGTGAGATGGTGTCAAGGCACTGTGGTTTGTTTGGAATGATATATTTTAGTTCTAGCCTCAGGCTATGTGTAAGATGAGCAAAGTCAGCTATACCAATAGCAAATGCACATTATCAAATTAGGTGCAGCATTAATTTAGGTTAACGGGAACATATCTGAGCCCTTGTTTTGTTGTTTGCGACAGGATTCATTTCACTCTGAAGTCGAGAGCAGAAAACACAGTTGATTTCTCTGTACTGAAGCTTGCTTGTTGGGCACAACCCCAAAGGCTTCTCACGTCTTGGCATTCTGTCTTTGAGCAGCATATCTGAGAATGTGACTCCCAGTTTTATTTTTCACAAACTCGAAATATGTGAGGATTTGTTGACATGTGATGTACTCCAAAGCTCCCCACCATTGCCTCATGTCAAGTGTCTGCGCTTGCGAAATTGCTTGAGGGGCTTTTGTCATGAAATGTGCATCCAAAAGTGTGTTTTGTCCAATAATTCTGTTGTGTCGGTGCGCCGGTGACACAGGCGTTCTTCTAAAATGTACTCAAACCAGCAATTGCCATGCTGTCTGAAGGGATAACTGGCATTTGGGAAAAGTTAAATTCATTTTGGTTATGGATGGTGTCTTATATAGTTGAATTTGGTGTCTGGGTCCAAGTTGATAAAATATGGAACTTTGTGGAAGTGTGTTAAGTAAATGTAGACATTTTCCACTTCACACACCATAATGTTAAAATACATTTAATAATAGTGGTGATATAGAGCTGTCAACACTGGACGTATGTGTCCCGAATGTGTGTCTTACCTTTGATGCAAAAGCATGCAGAAAAGCTCTGCTACTGTATATAATTTCCTCAGCATTAGGGAATTAAATACAGAAGAAAACGTTGCTTCTCTATATGATAGTTAAACAAGTGGTTTGGCACCAGAGCGTCTACATTCATATTCTGTACAAGCACTGAAATCTGTGACTGTTCACCCGCTGTGATCCCCAGTCGCGCGCGCGTGTGTGTGTAATATTTAAACACTCAACGACTTTTTTAATAATTCAAATTCTGCAAGGTGGTTACTAATACATTTTCTGTGGGGTGGCAGTCGGGAGATATATTTTTCATTGCTTTACACGTATACTTCAGGCTCTTAGTCTGAGGCTAAAAATAATCTCGCTCTCGTTTTCATGAGAACCAAGCAATTAACAAATAACCCGGTCGTGGATAAATATCAAATAATGCTTTGCAATGTGAAAGGGGAGCATTAGTCAGAAATGAGGAAACAAGCCACTTTAAGCATCGGTCTAGAATGCATTAAATCATTTTAAATTGAGGACTTCCTGCTCAGATTAACCTGCCACTGCCAGTTTAACCAGCTCAATGAGCTATTTACTGTAGTGAAGTGAGTAAATGATATACAAATAATAATCCTATATCATGTAGCTGTCAGCTGGTTTTTTTTACTGCAAGAGGCGAAAAATGATTCAGGAATGAAGAAAAGATGCCACTAGGGATTCAAATTTGTTAATAATCAAATTAATGTAAATCCTGGATGTGGGGAATTCACAATGGATGGTTAGCGTTCTCTTATTTTTAACTTTATATGCAATGATATAGTCCATTCGATGAACACTTGCCTCTTTTTGAATACCATTTTTTAGGTAATCACCTATCCTGACTGCTTCAGATTTATCACCAGTACGAGGCAGAGCCATCGTGACTTAAAACCCGTGTTAAAAAGAAATCACAATAGTAGTGAGGCTGCTGCACATTGAAGGCTGTAGTCATCCTTTTCCCCACCATTAAGTAAATCTTGATTTAACAAGGCACGTTGACTAAGAACATCACATAAATGAAGTGCCTATTTTATAGCTTTAGTCTGGGGAAGTGGTTGTAGGTGGAGACTGTTACATATGTTCTATTTCAATCAGTACTCACTGGACGCTATATTGTATAATTGTGTAAGTTAATGACAGTTTATTCAGTCATTTTAAGGGCCCGTGCTTATATGTTGGCATTTTATTCAGCAGGTGCAGCCAGATTTTGGCTATATTAGGCTTAAAAAAATGTATAGAATTATAACTTAGTTTCCACCTCATTCAGTGTTTCCTCCCTGGATGATTCACACTCATGCACCCACGAGCTGCCCAGTTTCCACTGCTCCTGCTGCTCTGGAGCAGATGTGGGTCGAGGAGCAGCGCTCGGCTCGAGAACATTTCAACAGTAATTGTTGAGGGGAAACAAAGTGAATTCAATAGCCTACAAAATAGCAGTAAAGCTGTTCAAGCTCTAATCACCCCACAATATAATTTTGCAATTTCTACCGCGTGTCTCTTGCTGCCTTTCACAGGGTGTGCGGAGACAACTTCGCCAAATACTGCTCATCTTAGAGATGTCTCATAGGTCCAATACTTAACAATTAAGAGTTTTATTAACTTTAACACACTTTAAAAAAGCTATTAAAACACTGCCGTGTGCACACATATATTTCTAGTTGGTAGCTTGATTTTATTCTGTGCTTTTGTGGCCACTAATCAGTACACAGGACGTCATTTAAAATGTTCCTGTTCATATGTATGAGGTATTTGCATCTTTGTCGTGTCCTACAGATATTCTAGCCACTCGCATTATGTGGAACTTGAATATAAGGTGTAGTTTGGTGAGACATGCTGACACATAGTGACACCATTTCAACAAGGATGACAAATTCAAAGAAGACCGTCAAGAGCTTCGAGTGGATTGATTTGACTTGTGTGTGTCCAAAAAGAACAATCAAAGGCATGAAAGAGGAGTCTGGTGGTTTCACCCCCCACTTTCATGTGACTGTTTGACAGAGAGAGAGTCACGACGAGACTCGTACAGAAATCCTCCAATGAATTCTCTCTACTTGTAGTGCAGAGAGAGTGAAGACAGACAATCTTTATGGGTGTGTTTTTGAGCAGGATTCTTGCTCCGCTCGCCAGAAGGACCGATTGTCTCTCACAAAAAGTGAAGGTGGACGGGTGACGGCGGCGGTGTTGCCTTAAGGCCACATTATACTTCTCCGACTGCGTAATGCATTATCCGACTGCGTAACCACAGAGACCCCTCGAGCCTTCATAGTTCTCTGTCGTGGTGCCGGATAAGCACTGCAATTTCCCGCCCCGATCAGTAGGGGTCGCTACGCAAGGTTGTTGTGCTTTTGGCTACCGTGAGCAATGGCGTCCGAGAGAGAAAGATTTAAACAGTGGCCGTTTCTCACCTGAAATAAATATTTTTCTGTACTGGAACGCATTTTTAAGATCATTTGAGGTGAGAAATTAGCCATTTGGAGTCTAAACATGTGGTGTGTGTATTAAGATTTGACGTATTTATAGTTTGGCAGCGACGTTGTCGGCGTTGATCAGCTCCGCCCCTGTGGACGCTCGGTGCGCACAGTGGCTGGCACAGAGCAGCGTTATCTCGGCCTGTCCTGAGGACCAATCACAGCCCTTGCCGTCTCTGTTGGCCCTTGACAGAGCGTCGGACACTTATAAATATTTTGTGCAGCCGGAGACGACGGAGAGGCTCTCTGGCGACGTAGAGGGCTCTCCGTAACTGACGTAGAGCACTTTATGCAGGAGTATACATTGGGCTTTAGTATGTACTAGTGCAGTGCCCGTAGGAAGTATGCATTCCTATCGTGGGAGCTGAAGAAGATTTTTCAGTTATGGTAATGCATGATAAGGAACGTTGAGGCTAACATAATACAAACACTGTGCAACCTCATTAGGCACTACGCAAATGGCGTGACTGATAGTCACAACAACTAGCTACACTAATGCTAATCATTGCGTTGTGCCTAATGAGGTTGCACAGTGTTTGTATTATGTGAGCCCTACACTAATGCTAATCGTAGCCTCGCTAGCTTACCTTTGGAAATTGGTTCGCCAAGTTAGCCGCAATGTAGTATCCTGCTAATGCAAAAGAAATATGTGCTTGCGTATTGGTGAATGGACGCCTCGTCGTTTCATTTTCTGTGGTGAACCGTGTGAAAATGTCTCACCCACCGTGAGGACATCCTCTTCACTCCCACCTCCCCATTCCAGACAGCGCAGCTTCTGCTGACGAGCCACTGCCTGCCTAGTGCAGCATGATAAATCAGCAAAAATTAAAATTCCTCGAAAAAATTAGAAAATCAAGGATGCACACCATTGGGCCATGCTCAACCCATATCCAAAGACTTTGGTCAATCTGACTAACGGTCAGCGAGATATGCCTGTCACAGACACACAGACAGACAGGCACACAGACGCAACTTGCTTTATAGATAGGTGACACTAAAGCACTTTTAAAAAAGAAAACGGCAAAGGATGGGACTGTTTGATTGAACAAGGCTGGTCGATATGGACAAAAGAATGAATATAAATGAATCAAATGAATAATTCACTTTTGACTCACGCAGTCCCATATAGCCAAGACTAGTTTTATTAAAATAAAAAGCACTCAGTGTTGGCAAGCAGCTGGTTGCTCCCCAATGGTTATAGAACCTGCAATAGTTTGTCCAGTCCATAGTTTGCTTAGTTTCGCATTCACAAGCTCTGTGCTTTTTACTGCATATGTGTGAGAGTGAAGGAAAAAACAACCTCCACAAGTTAGTACAGACATTCTTTATGCGCAGTTTGTTCAGACACTGAAGGCCGTGAGTCTTCCATTTTGTACCAAGCTTATATCATGGATGTCTGGTTTAAATTTATGTGTGATAACTGTATAACATCATGTTGATACCACCATCTTCTGGTGATTTTTTTCCCATGAGATGCAGATCTGTGTATTCTGCAATATATGAATGTTTGTTTTTATTTGTATTGGCTAGTATGTGACTTCAAATTGGCTTCTAAAGCCCTGGGCCTTATGTAATCTTATATTTGAATTTAAGTTGTTGCTATGACGATAAGCAAACCAACCCTTATTCAGTGGAGACAAATCTCATAATTCTGGTTCTCACCACAGGCTTTGTTAAGGTACTGCTAAGTTGGAGTGGAAATAAAACGAGAAGTAAATTAACTAGTGTTTCAAAAGATGTGCTGAATCAGAACTGATAGACGTAATAAAAAATCCAGAAGGTCTAGAAAGGGCAAAATAATAGTGTGAGCAGCAATTCTGAACTGAGACTGAAGGTCTGTTTTGTGAAAGTGTCCATCTTTTTCCCACCAGGAGTGTGAACTGTGCAAAATAAAAACACATGGTGTTTCAGAAGCGTATAATACACACTGCGTGCACACATACACTCACACTCACACAGACGCCAATATGAGTCATCAGACAGCCTGTCTAACACTCCTCAGTTTAACAGCACACTTTGACTGCAATATACACACACACACAGCACCACAGCTTGTTATTGCACCGAGTTAGTGCAAAAATACAAACTGGCCGGAAAAAAGTTAAACGTACAGTCAATAATAATGTTATTTCAAACCATTTATATTTGAAATCTCTTATGTTGAGATATTATTTTATTGTAGAAAAGTTCATAGTCAAGTCTCCATGTAAGTGACATCGGCTAAAAACCTTAACATTTTGTAAAGGCACCAGTTTCCTGTGAACAAGAACAGTGGCACCCAAACCTTTTTAAAGGCGACTTTATAAGTGATTAATAGGATACCTCTTAAAAATGTCCCCATAAACGTCTCCGTGTCCCTCCATCCTCATGTAAGTGGCTGAGTGATCTGCTCTCGGTCTCACCCTGGCAGAAGCTCTGAACCATTTAGAGCCATTTTGGGTCCAACTGGACCAAGACACACAGCATATGGTCCTGCCGTGCCGACACCTTGCCAAAGTGTGGCATAATAAAAAAAAACCCACAGCTTTACAACATCAGTGTGTTGCATAATTCACTCTGGTGCAAAAGTTTACACCCGCCGCTGATTGATTTTGTGTATGTCGTCATATAAATAGTGATTGTTAATGAGGGAGACCTGAAAGGAAAGAAGGTCACTGTGAACATTAATAATTAATTACTGCACAATAGTATTCCTGTTATAATATAACCATGAGCACCCAGGTGAAAGGCACGTCATCATAATTTCGCATGATTTGTTATTTTTTTTTAAAAGACGGCCTTCAGAAAGCAATAAGATGAAAGAAAGTAATATAGATATAAATAAATTAGCAGTGACTAGCATTGTTGCCTCACAGCAAGGTCACCAGTTCAAATCCCACTTCAACTGAAAACCTTTCTGTGTGGAGTTTGCATCTTTTCCCCATGTGTGTGTGTGTGGGTTTTTTTTTTTTTTACCAGGTTCTCTGGCTTCCACCCACAGTCCAAAAACATGCAAACATTGCAGATTAATTTAACCCTTTAACACATACACCCCAAAATGTAATATACAGGTTATTTTTGACAATTTTTACTGCATGTTCAAAGTGTAGCGTATTAACAATTTATAATGAAGAGAAACACAAAATGGAAAAACACTGTAGTTGTACATGGACAGATTATGCATGTTAAATTTGAATTATAAAACCTGCCAGTGTAAAACATATTTACAATAACATTATGAGTCTTTATCTCAATGTGCAAAAACAGGCCAAACAAAAACTTATGTACAGGCTTCCTGCAAAAGTGCGAGTGAAATTACCATAATAACCACAATGTTGGCTTTCATGTGTCTCGGCTTTCAGAAATGGTTATGCAATTGCGGTAATGCAAAGGATAAAGTGGTAGAAAATACATTTTATGCAATATATAATAATATATATAAATAAATATAAATAATATATGTAATATATATAATGGTGTGAAATGAAACTTGTCAGGTGCCAAAGGAAAAGTCAGGGGATCACCATAGGATTTACCCCAAAGTCCCATGACATCTAAAGGAAACTTCATGGCAATCTAACCTTTAGAAGTTGAGTTACGAGCCCAAATGTGTTTGACTGACCAGCTGTCAGTCCCATATCTGTTATTAAAGAATATGCTGTATATGCACCTCCCAAGAAACATAAAAAATAGCTGTTGAATCATGACAATAAAGCAAGAGAGAGATATTGGTGAACGTCTCATTAAAATTAAATTGGAAGGAGCTGCATTGTGTGAACGTCTATTTTTATTCCTCATCCTTAGAGTCATGGCATAAAAACCTGACTTATCCATTGACCGCATAGATTCTCCTTCTGTGGCTATACAGGAAGGTAGATACAGAAGGAAAAAAAACAGGGAGAAGAATCAATTTTACCCAATTGAATTCTGCTTTCACGTCACCATGTGTTTCTAACCCACATATATTACAACCGTGCACAGATATAAAATAAACACCCCCACACCTCTCGATAGTCACTGACTCGCATACCATTTCAAATGCCCAGTTGGTAGGGATACATTAGAATTTAAAAAATAATAATAATAATCCATCTGACCACCACCCTTTTCTATATTTGGGAAGAAATACTGGCTGATAAAGGATAAGATTAAATATGATAGACTTGCTTTATTCTGAATGATTGAGCTGAGAAAAACCAATAGCAATGATAAATGATTACTTCATGATTTACTTCCCATGGATTTTGTGAAGGCATTGCAGCATACACAACAGATATGAAAAGCAAAAACAAAACCCCAACATATTTATGCAACCCAAAATCAGATCTGAGTGTTTGATCTACTTTCTTGATCACTAGGCTTGGGAACAACTGCGTCAACTGGCTTTAAACTCATTGACACATCAATCTTCTACATTTCTTGAACACGACAAGTAGGTTCATGGCCACATTTTCTTCCATCAACAAAAACATGGCCGACATGGCCTCACACCCCAAAAATAATCTGCAATTAAAATGAATTAAAGTTTCCGGCGTCTTGGCGGATTAATGTGGGTCTGATCCGCTGACCTTTAGTTGGTGTCACACAATCCGAAAACCACTGTGTCGCTTAGTTTGGAACAGATTGGGAACTAATTACCCCCCTAAATTACCCAAACATATGGCATCTTGTCCTATGTCCCATGTCAGCGGGTATTAACCTTGAATTGAACTGCAGATATGGTTCAATGAGGCTGACTGTTTGGGACAATATATACCACTTCCGATCCCCATATTCCTTGTCATTGAGAGGTAATTAGTGGAGGCCTTAAGGCTCCATGGGCAAATTATTCCCACCTCCCTGTCTCCTCAGATTGCCAGCGCCACAGTACACTGCCTTTTAATTACAATCACCCATCTTTGCATGGTGTGTGTCTTTTGTTTCGTTTTGTTTTTAATGTGAATGTGGTTGATGTTTGTGTGAGGGTGTGTTTGATGCGTCTATCGTGGGTACACGCACAAGCTGCCCTCAAGGTTAAGGACTTTATCTGGGGACACTGGTGTGGCAGAACAGCGCCAGGGGCTGTTGCACAGTAAACACATTCTCTATGTCAGCACAAGCATCTAAAACAACCAAATATGACCCAGTTAGTCCTAATTCAGTAAACATGATGCTTTGAGAATGTGAATCTTTAATGTGCTGATAATGAGCCTCTAATTAGATGATGTCGGGGTGGGTTTTGTGTACAGTTCTCTATTAAGCAATGGATCATTTACAGTACTTATCTCCAACATGAGCAGTGCAAGGACTCTTCATTAGCTTGTTGACCTGTGTGGAGGGATCAGAGTTTGAGGAAAGCTTTTCTCTATATTTGACATGCAATTGACTGGAGGTCAGTTGTTTGGGTTTTGAACAAGTGTAGAAGTCAATTGGCACTAGATTGGTCTTAACCCTTTATCAGTTCATTCACATGCTTTATATGAAGAGTGGGTGTTTTGGCTACATGTCATCTTGGTTGGGCGTTGGGTGTATGATTTTTATTATTTTGGCAATTTTCAATGATTGAATTGACCAAATAATCTAATGAAACGGATACAGAAACTGCACAAAGTTACTAAGGGTGGTAAAGTAAAACCAAACTTAAAGGGACATGAAGTGACATTAGACACAGAGGCTACTGGGAGCTAACAGCAGTTAGCATTTGGAAAAGTAATCATTTGCAGGCTCCAGCAGGCACATTGCCGTCATATATAACATGTATCCACTGGAAAGCTAAATCCTCTGAGGCTGGAAGTTTGTGTAGGACTCTGTGCTGCACTGTGGAACCAAGAATAGAACTTTTCACGGACTTTGTGGACCTCTGGTTTTTGGATACCGTTGCCATCGCCAGCACTCTCGCATGTTTTACGGACAAAGCGGAGCTCCGCGAGACAACAATTCCAGGAATTTAGCGCATTAGTGACGTCCCCAATGAGTGAGTGATTCACCTCCAGAGTCCCAAATACAAGGATTTAAATGACATAATAATCTAATAATATGTCCCCTTTAACAAATTAAGGCACTCTAAAGCAGCGGTCCTCAACTAAATGCAACTAAGAACAATGTGCGCAAAAATACAATTCACCATCCCGCTGAATTAGTGGGGACCCTGAGCTTGTTTAATGAGGCTTCATAACCTCATTTGCTAGCCTGTTAGCCAGACGGTATGCAGAGTGGGTTTAGTGCATGAGAATCACCTGTATTTTAATTAGGAATCCTGATATTGTCTATTAAATGCAGCTTTCTTTTTCTTGGAACTCGAACGCTCTTCTTCCTCTGGCCTTTTTCCCTGACTCGCCTGGCGTCGCTACTTGCGCCTCCTAGCGGTAGCACTGCTCAAATGATTGAGGTACTCTTACTCCCTCTTCTTACCTAGCCGAAGAAGAGGGAGTTTGCGGCATGATATGGCGGAGAAAGCTATGTTAAGTGATGCCCCATTCACATTCAATACATACACTTTATGCACTTTAATCTCTATGTTCTGTATAAATATAGAGAGATCATTTTCTTCGGACAGATATCATAATGTATCCCTATGATTGTCTTACAATATATCGATTATCACAGTATTGTGCATCGTGATAGTATTGGTATCATGGACCATGTATCTTGAAGTAGCCTGTTATTCCCTACCCTAAAAATTAGCTCAGACTTATTGGACCTGATTATTTTGCCAGGTGTACCTTTTAAACTGACAGCTATGCCATACTGTGCATTTCTGTGTTATTTGTGAATGCTTTCAGGATTGTGCTTGTGTGCATGCAAACGTATAAGTCAGAGCAGATGCATTATCCTCCGCAGAGTGAAGGCATATAGAAATTTTACTTTACTCTGTCCCTGAGGAATCACACCTTTTTTTTCCCCCTCCCTCTCTTTTCTCTCTTTGGTGAAACAAACAGGCCTGTGATGCAGCAGTGAGAGGCCTTGAATGCTAAACACATCATAAGAGAGGAAAGCAGAGAGGGGAGGAGGAGGAGGAGGAGGGGGAGAAGGTGTAGGACAGTGTGAGACAAAAAGAGTGCTGGAAATGAAAGCAGAATGTGAAAGAATGGGAAACAAAATTAAGTGATAAATGAAGGATTAGCCACTGGGGAGGTGGACATATATCTTGGAGGGGCGAGATGTTAAGACCTAGATTTTTGCAGATAGCAAGGCGGAGTGATGAGAAGATCAGGTGACTGAGAAAGGAAGAGTCTCCTTAATGGCAGAGGAACAGCAAGCCTTGGAGAGTCCTGTCCATTTCATTGCAGTGAAAGAGAGAGATTTTTACACCCAAACCCAGAGCTGCTCCTCTCGACTTCCCATGCAGACTCTGTGCTGGACAAGCTGTTACCAGCTGAATCTTTCATTCCACCCCATCTCTCTCTGTTGAAACACCACACCTTCACTTTTCCTGTCAGTCATATCTAATTTGCTCTGATACTATTTTGTTGAAACAAATATGATATTCTAGTGTTCAGTGCAGAGCTTACCTAGCCTCTTTAGAGACTGTGTTGTATTCAGTGCAGTCTCTTACTGCTGAATAACAATGTTTTTTTTCTCACTCTGCACCACTGGGAATAGATGAATGGAAGCATTCGCTCATCACTGACTGTCCTTTTTTTTTTTAAATGCATTAAGTCAGAATCTAATTTTCTCTGTGTCACTTGGCAATCAGGCAAGCTGAACCGTATTCTCAGCCAGCTATAGTACGTCCTGACAGTTACTGTAGGAATAACAGTTCCAGCCTGCCCACCAGTGCAGGAATATTTATATATTCATTCAAAAATAGATATTTATTTCAAACTGATAACTGAATCTTAATGGTTTCTCCTGTAATCGTGTTACAGAGCATGTTTCCTGCCCGAAGCCTCACAAAACTCAAATCACTGATCTTGTTGTCACCAGAGCGTTTGCAGAGTTCAAGGTGAAATTGGGAAAAATTAGCTTTGGGATTATCTGTTTAAACTGTTATGGATTTACACTAATCATAGGGTGTACTGACACGAAGTGGCAGAATTGTTTTCCAGTTACTGCCGTGTTTTACATCGCGTCCTTCAGCTATTTTCTCTTCAAACGAAGTAACAACAAAATACAAATACAAACGAGCTGCATGTGCAAAGTTTAGGACAGCGGCATCTGTGCCCTCTTCGATTCAAAGCTATTTATGGTTGCACATTATTACATATTTTTTGGGGCGAAGTAGCAGTGAAAGCATGAACCTTTCCTGCATGCTTTCCAACACCTTTCTCACATTATTTACTGTTCCTGCACATTGTTAACCGGCAGATGGATAATGCACCATGCTACAGTTATACTGCGCTCCAAGAAGCCACTATAGAATCCACCTGTTTATGCAGCTGGAGCTGCAACCAACAAATGATTGTTAGTCGTAGAACAGTGTGCACCAGTAACCACTGTGCATACTTGTACTGCTAAAAAAAAAAGGGGTATGTTTTCTTGTTGATTCCCAGATTTTTAGCCAACAGCAGCAATATGGTTCATGTCCCATTGCAACTGTGAAAGTGAATGACCAACATCTTTCCTCCCTCAATGACAAACAGAGCCAGCATGAGAAGACTGGCCAGCACTGCAAAGTCTGTTGTGTGGAGGAGCTGCCAGCTGTTGTGTGTGTGTGTGTGTGTCACTCATCACGAATGTGAGGCAAGAATTTGCTGGAAAATCCAGAGTGTGGTGGGCGAACTTTATCCTGATAAACATTATTCTATATGTCTGAATATTACATGTCCAGATTTAGAACTGCTTTAATGATTTTGTCAACTCTGTGACAGCTGCTGACACTTTCTCTCTGGAGCCACTTATAACCATGCCTCCAAACTGACATGACAGTAGGTCATTATGTCCTTATATTCATAAGTTGGACTTCCTCCTCCACTACATTTAGATGGTGCATCATCCAGTGTTCTCTCATGGGTATGTTGACCCTTTGCTGCACTGATAAAGAACCAACATTGGCATTTTCAAATCCAGACACCAGTGACCGTTTCAATTTCAATCGGTTCGTCTCAATGATCTACCAAAAGCACCGTACGTTTAAAGTCCCTACTTTAAATGCTGACTATACCTTGATTTTGAACATTATTCAAGTGTTCCATAGGTTAAACAATAAGAAGTGCTGATACTTTTTCAGAACCTCCTGTGTATTTGATGCCATCTAGTTGGGCTGCAGTGATTAACCAATTATTTTGATTATTAACACAATTATATGAGTATTTTATGGGTTCTTTGTCACATACAACTAATAAATAATCTGGTTTGTGGATAAAACAAGACAGGGCCCACGGTTGGTGTAGCGGTTAGCGCTCTGGCCTTTGCAGCATGAAGACCCGGGTTCGAGCCTGGTCCCTGGTTGGAACGACGGTCTTTCTGCAAGGAATTTGCATGTTCTCCGGGTTCTCCGGCTTCCTCCCACAGTCCAAAAACATGCAGATTCGTGGATTAGGTGAATTAGTCACTCTAAATTAACTTTGAGAGTGTGAGTGAATGGTTGTTTGTCTCTATATGTGGCCCTGCGATGGACTGGCGAACTGTCCAGGGTGTACAGTTTTTATGTCAGTTGAGATAGGCACAGCACCCCTGCAACTCTCCGGTGGAGGATAAAGCAGTAGATGATGGATGGATGGACAAAACGAGACTTTAAGAACATCGGCAAGTTTGGAAAGCACTAACATTTAAAAGACTTAGTGATTAGTACGTAAAGTAATCAACAGATTGATTATGAAAATAATCATTAGTTGCAGCACAACTGTCTACCATCACAGAATTGTTGCTTCGCTATACAGCCTTCCTCAACCTCTCTGCCTCCAACTTTCAAAATAGCATAAAGCACACAAATCCCAATATGCACACATGCACAGTTTAACTATTCCTCTCACTCACTGCTCTGCCTCCTCCTCCAATTCCACACCCATCTTCTCTGGGTTTCTTCATGTAGCTAAAAGCTGCAAATGTGGAGCCAACTGGCTGAGTTTGCCTCCCATGTGCCACTTACTCTAGCCTGTCCTGCTTTATCTTCGACCTTTGCTTTTGGTCTGCAAATCACAGCTCAGTTTACTCTCCTTTATGTCCTCCCTTTTCTTGTTATGCTCTCCCTCTTTGTCCTACAGTAGAGGCCTCCTAAAAGTTGGGTGTAGCAGCAGGAAGTCATTTACAATCCGTTTTTTTGTTACCCTTGTGTCTCTCGAGCATTTCATCCCACACTGTGCACAATGTGGTAAAACTTGAGGATACTGAAAGAACAGGTTGCTCAAGGTCAACGTAGTAGTGCATGACAGGCATGAACAAATGTGTCAGAATAAACAACTGACTGCATTGACTCGATCAGATCTGATTTGGTATGCTACCTCACATAATGTGCACGAAGATCACAACTACGACCTCCCTGTAAGCTGATATCAAGCAGCGATTGATGTGACATTCAAGACCAATCTTTTCACAAAAAAATGACAATTTTCTCTCTCTCTCTCTCTGTCAACTCTCAATCAGAACAGCAACAAAAGACCTGTTTTGACGATGTCAGGGAGCAGAATGGGATCACGGGCTTCAGCTCACTTCCCGATAAAGTGACTGATCCTCTTGTCAAGTTGCCTAAACCACACTATGATCAGCTTTTTAAAAAAAAATCTCACTAAAGCTAGTAAATTTGAGCTTCATTGAAAAGCAGGTCTTTAGTGTTTCTGTTTCCTATTTCCATTCTTTTTTTCCCCAACAAGGCTTTTATTATGAAAGCACATGTATGATTTCATACTCAAGAGTCCTGGCATTTATTTAAGTACATAGGAGAATTTAGAGCATTTAGAGCAGATGATGTTATGTGTAAATGTGACCAAAATTAATACATGTATATAAATTTGGATTTCTTTGGATGGAAGTGGACATATAGTACATATTTTTACGACACCACTACCGCGCACATCCGTCCATTCATCCATTGTCTACGACTTTCTCCTCTCAAAACTCAACGTTGATGCTCCTCCTTTTCCTTCCCCTCTCCTCGCCATGTGCAAGTCATGGAGCCATGTCCATGCCAATGGAACAGCCAACCATCCACCGAAAACAAACCAGCATGTTCATAAAAAAATGGTCAAGCAAAAGCTTTTACGACAATAGCAAACGCGAAAAGTGCACATACACATAAATACATGTAGAACAGAGCGTTTATCCCAAACATATTTACAAGTGCAAAAGCAAGAATGCCACGTTGGCGTCCATTTTGCATGCCTCCGTGTTTTTCACTTTCACAGTTTATAAAACGACGGTCTGAGGTTTACACGTTTGTGGCCTCTCGGTCAGTCGCTTCCTCTTTTGCTCTTCCTCCAACAATGGATTTCACTGCTTCTTTTTTGGCCGGCTCCAACTGCTCACTGCGTGGATCTTATAGCCAGTACCTGGCTAGGGGTGAGCATCTCCACAATGACTCTGAAGATGTTAAACTAGGATAAACATACTGCATTCTTCTGCTTTAAAGAAGGTTGACTCGTGTTCTACTTTAGTCTCATTGTAAAAGGAAAGATTTTGACTTTATGAGAAAAGTGCATCTGATATTTCTCGTGTAAATCTCGACTTTCCACCCTCCCAGTCATGTCATGATGATCCCGCCCTCCTGCGTCTCCCTCTTTCCCCCTAACTTCCTTCTCTCCTCTTATCAGCGGCATCCACATTATGTTTTGGGGAAACAGTATCCTCTAATACTCATACGAAGGAAAGGGAAAAAATACCCTTTCCTAATTGCTCTGCAGTGTGTTTGCATGTTGCACCATCTGTGGAGCGTCTGCTGTTTCCCTCAATTAGAATTCGTAGATCAATGAGACTTGGGTTTTACTGCACAGCCAGTGTTTGCTCAGATGGAATCCGCTGCAAGAGCACTGGCTTTCACGACTCATAATTACAGTAACGTGGCGCTCCTCTCTTAACAGCGTCAACAACTCTCTAATTATTGTTATTTCTCATGTGGAAATAGTCGTTTTCACCCCCCTACTGTATCTGTTACTGGGCTGTGTAAAGCTGTAAATTTGGCACTGCCTCCCAAAGAGTGTCCGTAATGTTGGATTTACTGAAACAATATAAGCTGCTTATTTTGATGAGATGAGCGTGTTTCATACAGAGAGAGTGGAACAGGTGATTATGCACACGCAGACACAGAATCATGTATGTGTGTAATGTAGAAGATCCATTAACGTGGACAAGTTTGCTCTCATATCAGTCCACTATGGTGTCGTTCAGTCAAGCAGTGCATGTGGCCATTTTTTTAACATAGTTTTTTTTTTTGGTTGTTGTTGCGGAATCTGACCAAGGCAGCCGCAACATCTCATAATAAACAATTTCTTTTTGACCTTTAAGGGACACGAGCCAAGAAACATAAACACAAACAGTTTTCTAATGTGCAGCTTGACTGACTCTCAGTCCCGGGAAATTCAATTTTCTACTCTGATCCATTGAACACTGATGGCAATGAGCAAATCTGTCCAATAAATTATTTACCCGTCAGTCCATATAACGTCATGTTTACTGTTCTTGTTTCATGTGTTGTGGACTGTTGTGAGTGCAAGAAACTGAGTAGTGTCTACTCCAAAGATAACCCACATCATTTACTTTGGACAAATAACTGCATTACAATTCATCCATCTATCCATCATCCATTCATTATCTAATGCTTCATTCTCCACATGAGGGTTTTGGGGCTGCTGGTGACAATCCCAGCTAACATAGAGCAAAAGCCAGAGGGTCGGCATTCCAATTCAAAAGTGAGATACTGTTCTTAGGATCTACACGCTTTTAGAGTTTATAAGAGCATATTAACGTCTGTCACGAAGAAGTTACTGGTTCTTATGGTGCTTTCACACCTACAGCATTTGGTGCGCACCAAACGTGTTTGGTTCGGTTCGTTTGCGTAGGTGCGAATGTAATCTCGATACTTTGTGGCGCACCAAATCAACCCGTCCAAATCAACTAGACCTGCTTGAAGGGGTGTTCTCTCACTGCTTTATCTGCTCTACTCTGGTGTGAAAGCAAACAAAACAAATTGGACAAAAACGGTCTAATTTAATGCATTATTGGTATGAGATGAGTTACAGGATTACTCCGGATTTTCAGCGCCGCGGTTTTGTGCCGTCCTCTGCCCAGCGACAATCCCCACCAGGCGTGCCACGGCAGCGCAGCGCTGCCATGAGCACTGCCTTGCCAGCCAGCCATATTCGCACAAAAAGCCACAGTGCGCCCGGTGGAAATGCTCACAGTGATTAGAGTGGCAGCGATCAGCTCTGGTGAATGCGGCGCTGGTGCGCCCGGTGGAAATCCGGGGTTAGTCTGGTTCCGGTGCCGGTGGTCTTTGCAGTCTGTTTTGGTTCGTTTAGAACTATGCGTATATGTGAAAGCAAATCATACCCACGTCTGTTTGCTACATTGTAACATTTTTCTGACTGGTGCGGACCAAAGCAATCGAGCTATAGGTGTGAAAGCCATTGCATTAGAAAATAAGGTGAGCCACCACCAGTCCAAAAATCTATCATGCTTTGATTAAAGTTTGAGGCAATGAATCAGATTCATTTCTCATTCCATATCTAGTGAGATGAAAGCTCACCCAAACTCCTGTCCAGTTAATGAGCTTCTCCTGTGTCTCTGCACTTTTGTTTACATGCAAATGTGAATCAAGTTGCGATTCGAAATAAACAAAACAAACAAGCTGTAGATATCAGTGAATGTTTAAATTAATGCAGACCACACTTTACAAGGCCTGCTTTCATAAATTCAATTTAGCATCATGTCCCTGTGTGTGTGTGTGTGTGTGTGTGTGTGTGTGTGTGTGTGTGTGTGTGTGTGTGTGTGTGTGTGTGTGTGTGTGTGTGTGTGTGTGTGTGTGTGTGTGTGTGTGTGTGTGTGTGTGTGTCTCCCTGGTTTGCTATAAATCTATGTCCGAGTAACAATGCAAGCATTTGAAAAGTATCAAATTAGACTCTCTAACTGCACACACAGCTGTGACGCAGTAGTTTACAGCTGTACAACAAATCTCAAACTTGCTTTGTTTCTTGGGACACATTTCAGTCCTATAGTGCTATACATTATACAGAAGGTGATGATGCTGCGTCCACAGTATCCACGAGGCAAGTATTCTGTGTAAACGGAGCAGAATGCACCTCAGCTCTTTATTTATTTACATAAATATTAAAATTGCACAAAGGTCCTGCGTCCTGGGTTTTCTACAGTACGTAGTGGTCAGTATTTTTCAGGGCCGCGTCAGAGGAATATACAACATTACTGCAGTTTTGAATGTACATGTAGAGTACATTCAGTATTCCAGTGGTACTTGCCTAACCACATTACGGTTGATTGGGACAATCGCTATACTTTTAGAGGCGATACCCTATTTATTTGGTCTCTGTGGTTTCTCTTGCACCACATTGGTCATTACATATTCTGATCCAGATTCCTTTTGATTCCAGTGATGGCAGCATTGGAATGACTAGCATGTTGACTCGGTTGAGTCTAATAGCTGCCTGCTGTGGATGTGGAGCAGCAGTGGACGGCAGTAATTATAATAGAGGAGACTGATCCTACTCCACAGGCCTTGAATATTAATGTCTTATCAGGCCCAGTGTGTTTGACTGCACCTTTCTAACAAAGACAAGGACTTTAGTGAAGGAGGTTTATTGTTTTTTTCTCCTTTAAATTTACAAGTAGGAATCACTATGGAAATATACAGTATGTTGCTTTGCCCAAATCTAATTTAGCATAGTAACACTGAAATTGTATTCACATGAGTTTGTTTTGTGTGTCTGTGTCCACCATTGATCAATTGATGTTTAATCCATCTCTCAGTGCTTTGGACTTCTCTTGCCTGTCTGTTGGACCACAGACATATGGAATTAGATCATTTTTCACGAAGCAAATAACACTTTCTAAGACGCAAATGAAATATTGATTTAATCATTCAAAAATATTGTATTTTATTGTTTGAAAATACACTTGTTCTTTGCCCTCCCTGATTTGTTCTTTGCGCCTTGGTTTTTTCTTTGTGATTCTGACCTTAGGAATCTACCTGCTGATAGGTCACTGAGTTTTGGAGCGACAGCACAATGTCACAGGATTGGAGTCGCTGTCTGACTGGAACTTATAATTGTAAATGTTGTCGGATCATAAGCGTTAGATACTTACAATTATTTTGTCGAATGTCAACAAGGACAATTGGGGAACGAGTTCCAGTCAGACAGCGACTCCAAGCCTGTGACTGGTTCTGTTCAAATTGAGCTTTCACTCCAAAACTCAGTAGCCAATCAGCAGGCAGCTTCCTAAGGCCTGCCCATGGTCAGAATCGCAAACAAGAAACCAATTCACACATTTTATACAGGAGTAAATAGTTGACTATTATGTGTGTGGTCATAGTCCAACAATTGTCATCGTAATGAAGAGACATGTCACCCACGTGCAGTGTGTGTCAGTGCTCATGCAGTCTACGGCAGAGATGATGTAGTTGTATGAGATGTTTGTGTAAATAGAGAATGTTTTAGCCTGTCCGTAAAAACTCTTGAATAGTAAATAATCACATTGATTAGGATTAGGACCCTGGTTTAATTTGGTCTGTTTGTATGCTCATGTTCTCTTGACTCGGGTGTGACGTTACTGTAGTTTTCATGTTCATTATGTAGGATAATTGAATTGTCTCTATTACTACATCTGCAACCCAACAACCCAAATCACATTCAATGTCAAGTATCAGGCCACTGTGATTAACTTCTTTTCCTGCTGCTAATTAAAGGGGACATATTATGCAAAATCAACTTTTAATCATTTAAATCCTTATATTTGGGATTCTGGAGGTCCTATCAGTCGGCAAAGTGTGAAAAAGATGGCTCACTCGTGTTTTTGTGGTCCTCCTCAGTCTAAGTACAGGAGATGAAACATGCGATGTGGACTTCTGCGCTCACTGGGACGTCACAATGTGCTAAATTCCTGGAATTGTTCTCTCGCGGAGCTCCGCTTTGTCTGTAAAACATGCGAGAAAGCTGGTGAGGGCAACCGGAAGTCCGTGAAAAGTTCTATTCCTAGCGCCACAGTGCAGCACAGAGTTCTACACAAACTTCTAGCCTCAGAGGATTTATCTGTCCAGTTATATATGACGGCGATGTGCCTGCAAATGATCACTTTTCCAAATGCTATCTGCTGTTAGCTCCCAGTAGCCTCTGTGGCTGATGTCATTTCCTGTCCCTTAAGTTTCGTTTCACTTTTTTTTCTTTTAAGGTGAACCTAAAGAGATACTACTGAACAGAGTGTTCTGAACAGGGCTGTTTTGGCAGAGTGATTGAACTGCTGTGGTGCTTCATCCTTGTGGTATTTTGACCAAAGCATGTCACAGACATGTTCATTAGGACACCAGGGAACTATTTTAACTTGGAGGGTAAATAGGGTATAATATGAGTCCTTTAAAAGCCAGATCTGAGGCACAGTAATTACCAAATTACAATAAATACATATATATTTGTCTTGGTGACATCAGTGGAAAATTATGGTTCTTAAGGGCCAGACAATGGTTAATTCATCTGAGAAAAATGGAGCACAAATTCAAATAATAGTCCAATTAAGTGTATTCAAAAACATCTGTGAGACGATACTTTCTGGAAGAGAAAGGGTAGAGTTTCTCTAATTGTATTTGCTGCTGAGAGCTTACTGTTCATGCAGCTCTCATATGCTCTGGTGTGTATAACCTTTTCTCCAGCTGTGTAAACCAGCATGAGGCCGCTCTTTGCTCTCCTGAAGACCATAAGCAACTCCAAGCTCCACTAATCCCCACTGGAGCTCTCAATTCTTTCTATGAACAGCACCCGACTCCAAACCTAAAACAAGCAATCGCCCGAATGTAAATGCCAGCAGCTCATCTCCTCTCATTAGCTCACTGACTTTGCATTCACACTCTTCCCTGCCATATTGCTCCATTACTGTCTGATGACATAAGGTGGCTGAATGGCCAATGCTGTAGTTGATGCAATGAAATGCTGCTTAGGTACTTACCAATATTGGTGTGTGGCTAGCCAAGCCACTTTTTACTGCAGACACAACAAAACGTATTTTATGTGTGTGCGTTTTGTCCTGTGCAAAAACAAAGTACTGTTGTTATTTGCCACATAAAGGATGTTTCTCTTTTATTCCATCTTACCGCCCACCATTGAAACAACAGACTAACGGCACTAACAAGTTGCTCCCACCCACCAGCTGAAATGATGCAGTTTGAACGCTGTGCCTGAGTGAAAGGTGCTGAGGTTAGAACCATTGTATTGTGGAAATCTGTACAAATGTAAGAAAACTGTAAAAGAAAATGTTCAGACTAATGTGATTTATCTTATTTCATGTCTCTATTTCATTATTTAGTTTTTTTATTTTAAAGTGGACATATTATACCCTATTTCACCAAGTTAACCTAGTCGTAATAAACATGTCTGTGACATGCTTATTAGGAGGAAGCAGCACAGCAGTTCAATAACCCTGCCAAAACAGCCCTGTTCAGAACACTCTGATTAGTAGTATCTCTTTAGGTCCACCTTAAAAAAAAAGAAAAAAAAAGTAAAACGAAACTAAAGGGAGAGGAAATGACATCAGCCACAGAGGCTGTCTTATATAACATGTATCCACTGGACAGATAAATCCACTGAGGCTGGAAGTTTGTGTAGGACTCTGTGCTGCAATGTGGAGCCAAGAATAGAACTTTTTCATGGACTTCTGGTTTTCGGATACCGTTGCCCTCGCCAGCACTCTCGCATGTTTTACAGACCAAGCGGAGCTCTGTGAGACAACAATTCCAGGAGCATAGTGACGTCCCAGTGAGAACTGAAGTCAACATCGCATTTTTTATCTCCTATACTTAGACTGAGGAGAACCACAAAAACATGAATGAGTCATTTTTTTCACACTTTGCCAACTGACAGGGTCTCCAGAGGATTTAGATGATTAGAAAGTTGATTTTATATAATATGTCCCCTTTAAATCCTATTTCCAAACATGATTGCTTATACTGCAAAAACAAATATTCTTATTAAACTTTTAAATAACATTTTTAAAGAAAAGGAATCTGTCAGTGGGGTGAAAAGTGAATTTACCATAGCTATAATCTATAAAACTAGCCTGTAAGTGTGTTTTAAAACAAGGAAAACAAACCAGACACTGGCCAAAATCTGTTACTTAAAATTAATCTTCCCTTTCTGAAGCATTAAGTTTAAAATAAGCTATTTTATCTTGTTTTCTTTAAAATAGATTATGTTGCTTTCTAATATCATTTCACTTTTTATGCATAAAACAAAAGCAATTTCCCAGAAATCAGGATAATTTGACTTTCTTAAAATCATTTGTTGCAGTATAGCCTTTCTCAAATTGTCATGAATTCTGGGTATCAAGACAAAAAAACTCCTGCACACACTCACCTCGTCTGCATTGAGCCGCACTGGTCACAGATTTTTTTTTTGAGAAAAGGTCACTAAAATGAATAACAAAATTCCTCCAAAATCTCACCAAACACTGACTAATATGATTTTTAGTGCACTGCTGATAGACTTAAAGTATGTTATGGCTGCAAAAAATGAAATAATAAACACAGTAAAAATGTGTTACAGTAAAGTGTACAGTAAATGTCAAACTAACTTAATCTGATTCAATCTAAAATGAAAGATGCTGCCAGAAACATGTTTTTGCAGATATTAGGTTATAAATTCATGTGTGTGTGAGTGTAAGTTTTATCCTAATAATGTTTTTCGATTAAAAACTCACTGACAGACACCAAAATAATTGCACAAACCTCCTGTTGGGAAGTTGAACGCCTGAACCAAATTGAAATCTATCCAATTGTTTTTGAGCCAGCATCTTCCCATAAGGATGCAGCATCTCGTAAGCATGAACACCTGCTGTAAATTTCATGTCAATCCATTCAGCAGGCGCCAAAATATTTCAGGCTGGAGCGAAGCTGTGCAACAACCAGAGGCCAAAGTCCTTTTCATGGCACTGGTTTTTCCTGCAGCGCTACCAGCAGTTTGAACGCGTTTCCACTCTGCCTCTTCAGAATTACAAAAAACAATTATTTCCCAAGGGTCTGGATTTAAAAATACCACATGTAAAATCATACACAGAATATACAGTATGTTATTTTACAATTTATATTAAGAGTCAGTGCACACCAGGGGTAAATCGAGAGATATAGAGTTTCTCTGGTGAAACAAAGGAGCGTTATGAGGCAATGGAAAGATGAAAGCTTGAGCCCCGTCACATTTCCCCCCCTTAAAATTTCCACTTGGTTTGGAGTGCCTTCAACCATAAATTCCCTATGGAATTGCCACACCACTACATGCAAATTAGTGTAGTGAACGTAACAAACCTGCTAACCTACATCACATGTTCTATTCAATTCTACCGGTGGAGCGTGCTACCATTTTCATTCAGAAGCACTCGGCAAGTAGCCGCTAGCTAGTTACCGAGCTGCTTTCATAAATCGTCAGTTATTTTCTGACATTAGTGTTCAAAACTCAACGGTCCTCTGGATGTATATCATACCAACACATTCCAACACATTTCGACATTGCAACATGCTTATTTGCGAAAAAATATACTTACGACACAAATTGTTCCTCTGCAGACGTGGCCGCCATCTTTGTTGAAAAAAACATCAGCCGGCTCGCTGAATTTGCAAAGCATCATGGGTAATTTCATCTTCCACTTCATTTTAAGATCAGTGCTCACTGCATTTTGAGGGTTGATAATAAGGGCAAAATCACACTCCCAGGGCTGCCAACTTTTGAGAAAACCTTGGAGTGAGACATCGTGGCATGCAAGGCTAATGTATGGCTGGTTGACACCACATACCCAATATATTTATTTATAGTAATATTTTATGCATCCCAAGCTTAATTAATGCTTTCCAATATGATTTATGGATTATTAATGCTTAATACTCATAATGCTTTATACAATAATAATATGGTAAATAAGTCAAGACCTGGATATGATCCTACGACCTTCTACACTAAAGTCAAACAACTTAACCACTAGACTGCGCATGTGCTTGGCTGAAGTCCTAGAACCTTTGACGCTCGCATGCTGCCACAGTCTAATTGATAACGATAACGGGCCCGCTGAGATGCACTTTCATGAACGCATAATGTTGCTAATGACGATAAACTTCCTGGTTTTTAAATGATGCGTTAACGTCCGCAGGTTTTTACACCTTCACACAATACGACGTGCTATAACCAGGCGCACATGACGAGGGAGAAAAAACACAAATGCTCGATCAAGGGCAGATAATGTAAATACTAATTCAGAACCGTTTTTAATCGTGATGTGTACTTCAGCGTGAGAAATCGGAGGTGTGGCGTGAGAGCGTGAAAAGTTAATCGTGAGTCTCACGGCCAGTGCGTGAGAGTTGGCAGCTATGCACTCCCCCTTGCTCCCCCTACACGAGAGCGCTCAAAATGTAGGGTTTGGGCAAAGATGTAGGGTTAGGGAAGGTATTGGGACGGGGCCTATGTCTCTGATTGTAATTAGGCGACATTTAGATCTTTTGGTTAAAACTCACTGGTTAAATTTGGCCCATAGTCCGTTTGTGAGCTGCGCTGATGATGTTTTTTTTGTCACAGTACCTGTAGAGCATTTGAGCTGAGAATTGGCAAGTGGATGGCTGATTTATGTGCGTCACACTCACAGGTTCAGCATCAGGTGGGGTCACAGCAGCCTGAATAATTCATTCCACAGGTCTTACAGAACACTGTGTTTCTGACTGGACTCCAGATCTGTTCCTTTCTTTGGCTGTTTTTTTTTTTAACAGAGAGGCCGGCAGACAGTGAGATAGATTTCTGACCGGGACACTGGACAATAGAGGTTCATAATTCATGAAAGTTTGATAAGGAACTAAAAGCCTTCCCTTACTTAGACAAAAAGCAGGCAAACGAGCGGTACAGAGGGAGAGGAGCCAGATGGCGGAAACAATGAGAGTCCATCAGGCAGAGAAATTAAGGCGTCTAGAGCAAGAACCGCGAAAGGCAGAGAAAGGTGAGGGTAATTATAAATTCCGAGGAGTGAGAGGAAGAGACAGGGTGAGAGATGGAGACAGAGGTAGACATAAATAAAGCATGAATGAGGGAGGGAGAGTGAATTTAAAATGTTTTTTTTTTTTATATATCCTTGAGTATGCTTAGGTTGCCGTTCTCACCACATATCCCAAGATTCTGTTTGTGCCACAGGAGAGTGTATGGAGCAAAATAGTCCAGTACTTAGTCATCATGCACAATAGCCCTGCACCAGCAATACATCAATGCAAAATATGTTTTCACAGGAGGGGGGGGGGGGGTGCTCTGAAGGAAGCATCCATCCTGTAAAGATCTTCTCCATTTGAATTTAAATGGAATGATTACTGTGGATGACAGACAGATGGCCCTCAACAAGCTTCAGAAGAATCCGATTCCCCCCTCCTCTCTCTCTCTCTCTCTCTCTCCTCTGTCAGTGTATGCACTGTGGTTTTTATAGGTCTTTCTGTCCCTGCATGTCCCTGGCTCCACTTCAGCAGCAGTGGGTGATCATTAGAGCTGTTTGCTGCTGGCAGCACACAGTGGTCTGAGGATGTGGCTGTTGAAAGCCCGGAGCATGGATCAGCAGCCCGGTCTCACTGGACTACAGGAGGAGAACAAGCCACGCTCCTTATTGGTGCATTTTTTTTTTTTTTTTTTTTTTATCAAGGCACCCGCTGCATGGCAGATTGACAGAGTGGGATGCAGTGAAAGAGGATGATTGCAAGGGGAGAACGTGTGTGTGCTCCAAAAAAAGAAACAGGTGGCTGCTGCCCAATGCTCTTTTAGGAAACAGGGTTTTTTTTGCAATTGTACACAAATATACACCATAGGAGACTTTAAGTCTCCATGTTAAAGCAGTGTGTATGGAGTTTTAGTATAATTAATGGGTTCAACTATTTGTCTGTTTCAACCTAATCAGCAGTTCAGTTGGACTTGTGTCCGTGTCAGTATTGGATACCTTCTTATTTGATCTATATCTGATGTCTACCTGTGTCATCAAGCAGTGAGGATGTGAGACATGCAGCGTTGAGCCTCTCATGTTTGTCATAATTGTGTTGTCCTATTCAAGATTTGGTTTAGCTGTAATTTTAGTCACATACCATTAGAGCTGAAACGATGAATCGATTATTAATCGATGAATCGATTACTAAATTAATCGTCAACTATTTTGATAATCGGTAATCGGTTTTAAGCTTTTTTTCATGATTAAAACAAGATTTCTGATTGTTTTAGCTTCTTAAATGTGAATATTTTCTTTGTTTCTTTGCTCCACATAACAAAGAAATGATTAAAACGGAATCATTTTGGTTTGTGGACAAAACAAGACGTTCGAGAACATCATCATTTCCAGGTTTTACAAACACTGATCAACGTTTTCTGACATTTTCTGAACTAAACGATTCATCGATTCATCAAGAAAATAATCGACAGATTAATCGATTACCAAAATAATCGTTAGTTGCAGCTCTAAATACCAGACTGTGAGGCGACCAATACCATTATCAACTCATTCGCTGCCACTGACGTCGATTCACTTCTTCGTTTTCTCAGTTTTTTGATCAAAAACTGGTGAAATCAGCCTATTTTCTAATTTTCTAAGTGTCATAGAACACAAATAAAATTGCCAAATAGTTGATGACAGTGAACCATGTAGTTCTACAGCTGTGATTGACAAGTTATCACTATACCATTAGAAGAAATTGTACTGGTTACAACAATTGATTTGAATTGAAATCAATTTCCTAATCAATTTCAGTCCCCTTGACTGTTTGTTATTTACTTGGTAGGTACATACAGTATATACTGTTACTGAATAGGAAGAATGGTAACATTTATGCGTTAATATTCCTATGATGCAAGGCTGTAACAGTGTGTCTGTAAAAATGCATTATTTTAATCCGCTGCACATTGTTTCGTGGCCAACTCCCCTGTGTCCTTGTGGAACAAGTGACTGTATGAAAATGACACAGCTATGTGACATGGAGCTCTCTTATTTCCTCATTCCTCGGGTCAAGTGCTGTCATATTCCATTATGGAGCAGCAGCAGCAGCAGCAGCAGCAGCATTGGAAATAGAACACGGCCTGGCAAACTCAGATTAATTTAGATGTGGCAAACTTGTCGGGGATAAGCTTTAATAGATTACATTTTATGGTGATGCAACCTGTCCCTTGTCGCCCAGTGTGCACTTATCCTCTCAGCCTTTGCACATGCATAGTCACGCATACAAACACACAACCTCAAACAAACGCACACCGTGCCCACTCTCATCAAGACTCTTATCTGTCCCCATCACTCCCTCACTCTCTCACTTGTCGCCTCATCACAAAATTTTTGTTAGCGGCTAATCGTGGCTCTCAAATTACATTTGGAAAAGGGGGGATTTAATGGTTCAATATGAACCTGTTTTAAGCACCACTGCCCTGCTGCCCACCCCGCCAACCACCAGCTCTCCTCCTCCACTCCACTGGTCCTTGTTCCTTCTCCTCATATCTGTGGAAGTGCACTCCAATAACTCACTCAAAGCGGACTCTTAATTTTTTTGGCTTTGCTCACACTCCACATACCTTTTCAATTAAGACTGTTTGCTCCAGGCGATGAGTTTTTAACTTGTTGTAGCATTTACGTTTGTCTCAGCTCCTCCCAAAATATGGTGCTTTTCCACTACGCAGTTCCAGCATAACTCGTCACGGCACAGCTCTACTCAACTTTTTTTTGTGAAGTATTGTTTTTGGTGGCTCTGTGTGTCTGTCTTTGCTTCCGCACTTGCACTTTCCACTATGACCAACAGAGACCGCCAGATGCTTGTTGCGCGAATTGGGTGAAGTCTGCCATCTCTGATTGCCTTGTTTTTTGCTTTTCCATTAGCGATCGTACCTAATACATGATACTTTTTTTGTTACCTGCTCTGGCGAGGTTCCAAGCGAGCTGAGTTGATACTGTGCGTGATGTCGACAGAACTGTAGATCAGTTAAAAAGACTTACAAATCCTGAAGAAGCGCGTTAATCTCCAACATATAGCAAGGACGTTTCTAAAATCTTCTAAAAATATTTAACAGAGGAGTCAGAGGTAGGATTACCACCTTTCAGAAATGAAAATAAGGGACGCCCACCACGCCCCGACTAATCTAGGACATCTAGGCGTGTGTGTTGTAAGGGTGTTGGGGGTTTCTTATCGGAAAATTTCACTATGGGGAGTACATGGCGAGGGAGTGGAGGGACCATTATGGTGACTCATGAAGTAAGGGCAAGTAACTCAAAATGGGAAAATTTTCACAGACGCAGAACATTACAGAACTCGTTATTACAGATAATTACAGATAACTTTGGGAAGCAACTGGGAGAACACATAAACAAGAAATGTCTTTATTGGCAAGAACGATATAACTAGGGATGCACCGAAAATCAGGAAACAGTTGGCCGAAACCAAAATAAATGATTATTCTAATTCTGTACCATTGTTTTTAAAACTAATGTTGTTGTTATGGCTGGGGCTGTGTGTACCTACCTCACTAAAGTCAAGGTATTGCAATTATAATATATTTTATTATAGAGTTGGCCCCTTATCTGGGGCCTTCTGCGCACCGCCCCTGCACTGTGGCTTCTCCCTCTCTGCGTTGTGCACCGCTTCTGTGCTGTAGTTTCTCCGTCTCCAAGCGGGCTCTCCATATCCAACGCAGACTGGATAGTTTCTCTACACGCAGTTCCATCTTTACATCCAAATACTGATCTTTATGATGAGGATCAAGTACAGTCGTGATGAAGTGCAGGGGATCCGAGTAGATATAAGTAAAACGTGTTGACAGCAGATCGCACTTTTCATTGTTTTCACTCCGTGGTCTCAATCTTTGTGTAGAAGACACTTTAGCGCTGCAATTAAGGGAATAACAGATTCATTAGATGAGCTGATCTCAAGTTAACTGTGAGCAGCGCCGATGTGTGGTGTCTATCGTTACTAAAGACACGGTCGTTAGGCAACCGTAACAGCACCATACGCACAGAGGACTGGAGCTGGGGCGGGCGGGATCTTGCATAGATCGAGCCACAACAATTTTGCTGGCCTTAGTATTCACTGTGTTTTATTTTGATGATTAGATTTAGTGTTGATGTGTGTGACAGACATGTCTATTGGATATTTAAGGAAATACGGAACGAATCGCGTCCCGTATTGGTTTAATAAAGGACGCAACATTTAATTGCCAAATAAGGGAAGATTCCGTATTTTACAGGACGGGTGGCAACCCTAGTTAGAGGTTGCGAGCGGCGTGCCACATCACAACCCCTTCCTCTGTATTTCAGTTCAGCTCCAGTCATGCAGGAAAGTACTGAACGATTCTGAGAACACATCTTTTTAATTAACTGATTCTAATGAGTCAGCGCACCGAAAACAACTGCTTTACGAGTCACTAGTTTGCGTGTGTTGCATATAAAGTGACGTCATGGCAGTTTCATGCACCCGTGCAGCGATGACTCCGCCCACATTGAGGAGGCGTGGAGACGTTGAGTAGCACATAAAAACCCAATCTGTCCACCCCAGTTTGTCTCACTCAACATGAATGTTGGAAATAATTGTATTCAAGCTTTAGTGAATGATTTCATGCTCTTGTTGTTTTTACAGCACCTGAGTGACCTTGATGAAAAATCCTCTAGTGTGTGGGTGTGAGTTTGCATGAGAGAGAGAGGGAGATCTGTGTCACTGATATAGTTCAGGATCACATATTTAGTATTTTTTCTCAATATGTAGTAGCGACTTTCATTTATCCAGTCATTCAAATCTTGTTTATCTGCCGGTGCAAAAAAAAAAAACAGTGCCTCCCAATCCAGGCAGTCATAATTTATTCATTAAAACCCGTTATCTGATTATCTCCATTAATCAGTGTTGTGTGCTCCTGTAAACAGAGCATGAGGACACGGGAAGAAATCCACCTCAACTTGTTTCCAGCTCCTTAAGCCTGGGGGTCATATCAGGGCCCATGTAACAGAGGGGGAGGGCAGTAGGGGGTAAACAAAACAAGCCAGTGCCAGACAAGGAGCCAAGCCTCTACTCTAGCCCATGGATGGTGTAGCAGAGAAAAAAAACCCCACTACATTCTGTTGTCACACCACAGCGGTAAACAGACAATTAACGTAATAACACACTGGCACACGTTCACACCACACAGTGGAAGGTGTGCCCTTGCTGTGCGGGGTAGCGCTAATTGTGAAAAAGCTCTGCAAATGAACTGAGTTTCATACAGGTGGAAGCCAAAGCTCACAAGAAAGTATGAGAAATAACTTTATTTTCCCACTAGTTTTTTTTTTTTTTTTTTTCAGACTCTGAGTTTACCCCACTTTGAAAATCTGTCCTCCAGAAAGTATCTTTGTTCTATATTTATCTTAATGCCCTCATTCTCATTCAGTCCAGGTCTTCGCATAGATTTTCTTATTCACTTCTTACTTGAATAGGATTGTCAAGGCTGCTTTCCTCCCACTGCAGATTTGACTTTGGTTATCAGCACTAGGCGGTGGTATAGTATTACTGATGTTCTCCCCAGTTACATGGGTCAATTAAGGCATTAGCTCTTTAAACCAGATCAAATTTTGGGTTCGGTCAAATTCTCTCAGTCAGCATGTTGTTGCCAATTCAGCTTTTTTTTCTTTTCTTTTTTTCCCCTTTTTCTTGCCGTAGAATAAACCAAATTTTTCTATTTTAAGACCTAAATCCTAAATTCTGATTTAATGGGAGCAACGAGCAGCAAGAAATAAGTTAAACTCTGCAACAACTTCATTATTGCCAGTGAGTGCTTTAACAGAATTTATTTTGAAGCCATCAGTAGCTCATCATCTCAAACTTTATACATCTCTTAAACACTTAATTCTGTTTTCATGACTCCTGTGTGACGGAAAAGTAGGAACATATGCCATTATGATTATTATACAAGGAGGTATATATTGTTACCTCGTAACAGAAAAAAGTCAGGATATGGATGGATGGATCATCATCATACAGAAATTGTAAATACACACTGTACATACAGTATACAGTATATATTTATTCAAAATGCTGCCTGCTGTACAGTACAGACCAAGCCCCTTAATGTCAGTTGCTCTTGTCAATCTTTTACTGTTTTAAGGATGTTTTCAGTGCCCAGAATTGCGCATTCACACCACCCAAACAACTGGACTTTCTGAGCAGATGAACTATGGTTCAATTCAGAAGACGGCTGGTGTGAATGCACCACTAAGTGTAATGACACAGTGACTGGGAAAAAGGTGTATAATTCCCTATTTGTGTACTCATACTTGGCCAATAAATCTGATCTGATACATCTTTCCTTGGTTTTGGCACCAACAGAAATCTTGTCCCCTCCAGGCACAGTGATTCACAGTGCCTGTTTATACACACTGGAGGATGTGGGTCATTTTTGTCGGTCCTTGAGCCTTTTGAGTGTTCTGGATTGGCGGTGTTGGAAGGAACTTCAGTTCTTAAATGAGAAGGTAGATGTGATACAGTTTGGCTTGAAGAAAAGAGATGGATGGCAGAGAGTGTAAGGTTAAGTCTTGAAGATACGGACCCGGGCTGGACTTCCCATGGGAAGCCAACAAAGGTCGATGGTGTTTGGGATTGCATGAGTCAGTTGTGGATTATCCAGCACACCTCTCTCTCTCTCTCTCTCTCCTCTGTCCTGGGACTGGGCAATGAGATGTGTCTATGGAAGGTCATGGAGATAACGTGGAATGTCCTGGAGATAGGGAACTGTGGCAGTAGTGTCAATTGAGATGTCTTTCGAATATCTTCTGGAGAGGAGAGGAGGCGGGGACACGTCCTGCCAATTGCTCCCATGACTCAATCTTCAGTCATTTAGTTATATATTCATTGTTTAATATCTCTGTAATGTCAGCAATTGACTGTAATTTCCACCAGAACATTATCCAGACTTTTCTCATGAAATATGCAATTAAGCTTTATGTATCATTTACTTTATCAGACACTGATAAGTCCCCATCTTCATACATGCATACATGCTAGAGCTTTACTGGGGCACAGGCCTCCACAACTTATCACCTTTTTTTTCTGTAAAATTCTGCTGCATGTAAACACAATGTACTATAGAAGCTGTTTACTGAACTAAATGCATACACTGTGTATGCAAATGAATACCTTCAAAAGCTTCCTTACATTTGCATTCTTCAACGTTCCATAATTGGGGACGGAATAGCAATGCAGTATGACAACCGTCTAACGGAATAATAATAAAACCATGCCCTTAAAAAGGTAAAGTGCAGGGTTTGTGTATTTATTCTGTAATCAGACATCACCTTCACTGATTTTAGCACCACCTGAGGTGAAACCGTTGACAAAAAAAGTGAAGTAGACTTTATGGTTGACAAATTACAGTTAAAGTACATACATACGGAATATTCTACAGTATATATGAAACAAAAAAATCTACATCGAATTATGATATCAAGTGCAATTCCCCAACTACAACTTCATGTGAATTTTAAAACGTTATTTCGCGAAACTATTACGTTATAACGAGAAACTGTCACGTTATTTCAAGAAACTATTATATTATAACGAGAAATTATTACGTTATTTCAAGAAACTATTAGGTTATAACGAGAAACTATCACATTATTTTGAAATTAGATTGTTTTCTCGTTATAATGAGAAACTAGCACATTATTTCGAGAAACCATTGCGTTTTAACGAGAAGCTATCACATTATTTCGAGAAACTATTACGTTAAGTCATGGTTCGTAATTTATGTACCTAAAGATTGTATTTCTAATTTGTAATCATTTGTACCACACGGTGGTTACCTGCCTCCCCTGCACCACCTTTAGAGAATGCATAGACTTTCCACAGTTTCTTTCACACATTTAATTTCTCACGTCGTCCACATCACTGTCTGCCTCCCTCTGCCTCTCACTCTCACACCTTCATCTATGTTCTGAGGCGAGGACGTACCTGAGGTGCTTTCGCTCAGTGAAAGTTACTTCTGCACTGACACAGAGAGCCAGGTCCATCCCTGGAGTGGAACTAAAGTCAGGCTGGTTCTAGCCGTTGTCGAGCATCCATTCTCATTCAAATCCCCCTGGAGGCTGCAGGTTTTTTCGAGCCACATGTTCGAGGGAGATGTGTCTCAGTCACCACTGTGGCCTTATTGAGCTGTTTCCTCATTGTCTCACTGGCAAGTCTGCCTACACTTTTGTTGTTTATGTATAGAGTATGTGTGAGCGGTAAACTGATGGTGCATAAAAATGTATTTTCTCCTCCCCTCTTCGGTTAATCGAATCGATCAAGAATCAATCATGAATGCGATTTCAGAGCTTCAAAGGTCTTCTGCTTTAATAAGAAAACCAAAAAAAAAAAACATATAAAACCTGTTCTACATTGTATGACTTTTGTGTATATTATGTCAAAATCAGATTAATGGGCCTCAACTGCAGTTTTATGCTTTTACAATTAAATCAATTCAACACAAAAGTGAATGGGTCAAAAAAGAGCCTGGAAACATGGTTATTGGGTAGTATAATTAAGATATAAATGATGTATGACTTTCTCGAGGTAGAGAGCGTAGTCTGCCAAGCAGAAGGTTGGTGGTTTGATCCCTGCCTTCTGGAGTCCAATCACTGTGCCCTTGGGTAAGACGATGAATCTCCGATTGCCCCTGATCAATGTGAGTAATTTGCACGTAGGTGCAGTGTATGAATGTGTAAATTGGTAAACACTGTCCTTTCATTATTTTTGATGGATAAATATGTAATTACGTCTTTTGAACACTGCTCTCTCCTAGTGCTAAGAGAATATTAACAGATAAGGTTTTTTGGGGGTGGCTCTGAGTTGTATCTATACACTTTCAGTACCCTTGCGTTCCCACTGACACCTGCTTGTCCATCTCAGGGATTGTGATAAGTGAAGGCCACTTAGAAATCAAACATTTTATCCGTTCAGTGCATCACCCATCTTTCACTATGGTGTGTGTGTGTGTGTGTGAGAGAGAGACTATAAGAGAAAATTGGCTAAAAGTAAAAGAGACAAATATTGAATATTGAAAAGTTAGGTGACATTTATCCCACATCCCCAGTGGGAATTACAGCCTTGCCTGTAACTAATAACAATTACAGAGAAAAGCTGGTTAACAAAAAGCCTTTACACTCGCAGTATAATAACGGTACTCTCTTTCACATTTCCAATGAAAGTAAAGGAGATTACCTCTGCTGGAACCGCTCATTTATTTAAGCTGGTAACAGTTTTATGTAATCAGCTCCTTAAAAGACGTATTTATGTGGGGTTGAATTAGTTTTGCTCCAACATTGTAATAATTCGATCGATCTGAAATTAAGTCTCATATCGACATTACTTTTCTCCATTTGACTGACTTTTAAAAGCATTTATCGGCTACTTCACAGGGTAACTTTCAAATATAAACATTCAAATTAGTTCACACAATGCTGATTAAGCCTCCATCTGACTTTATCGCCGTTTCGCCGAATAGCAGCGTTGCTGAAATCATACCCTAAGCAAGTTAATTGTATATCAGCATCACTACTAATTAACGCACCATATTTACTCATTAAGTACTTTGTAAATGTCAGTCTTATATCAGAAGCATTACTGGGAGGAACATTTTATTTTGCTATTCAAGTAAACGGAGTTTATAAGAAGTTAATAAGACCTAATGGGCGCAAATCAAATTGTTCCTGAATGATATCTTCAAAGAAATCAAGTGCTATCGATATGTCAGTAATGGGGGTGCACGCAGTTCAGTTTTTGAAGAATGTAAGGTGCGCCTCAGTGAAATAGACCCAAACCTCTAAACTAAACGGAAGAGGTCAATCATCCATTACATGGACCAACTGGCTCACATATCGATAAAAAGGAATCACTTCAGATTATTCTGTCTTTTTAGATTCTCTAAGGCTTGGATCAAGGATGATTGTTGAATCGTGAAGCACATGCTAAAAGGGGGAAATGAGACAAAGGTCAACTGGTTGTTAACGCCATGACTTTGCTTGTTTCCTAATCACGGTGGAAACAAATCTCTGATGAATGACTCCTCTCCCTCTATCGGTCCCTGTCTCTCTGTGGTCAATGTGTACACTAAGTGGGGTGGCTAATAAGTCCCTGTTGGGTAACATGGCTGGCTCCCAGCTAATCACTTTTTGAGACAGAATCTTTGAAGTTTGCCCTCTTGTCTGATGCTAATCTGGGCCAAGTGGGCGCTCAGTCAGTAGATGGATGAGCATGAGCTGCTGTTGGTTTAGCCCGAGTTGGCTCTCCCCCATCCAAATTATGTGTCCCCCCCTCATTTCAGTAATATGCAATGGATGACTATGTAAAAGAAGAGAACACCGCAGGAAAAGCTATGAGTCAGAGTTATTTCTCTTTCCAGCTCTTCATAAAAATGTGAGTTTTTGCAGTTTACATTTTCAGTAATTCGAAGAAAGACAAAATAAACAACATAAATTTGCAGAATTGTTCCATCCTCTTAAGATGAATAACACCTGTGTAATATTACATTTTGATTCATTTACTTTACCTATTTAAATAAATATTCTAAATAATTACAATCTCTAACTTTAGCACACAGAAATGACAGTAGCATCAGATCGATTTACATATTTAAATTGAGTTTGAACAATACTGTAAAGCAACATCAGGAAAATATTGTTCCAAGCAGAATATTTTAAGTAAATGCATTGTGTGATTAACCTGTAGGCTGCTTTTGTGACGTCCTACCGATGATACATAGTTACTGCCCATCTGAAAACTGACTTTTACATACTGCACCCCTTCAAAAAAACATTTCCGAATCACGTGCGCATGTTACTCATTCACTCCACTTTTATTACCGTATGGCTCAAGGCAACAGTGTACTGCTACTGTGCTGAACAGGCAGTGGATTGACACCGGCTTATTACCCCTGTTTAACAGATTGGCTGACGAATCAAGTGTGCATCTCAAGGGATTGCCTTTGCTCAACATAAGCTCTGATCATTATCTTTTTCTCGTTTTTTTCTTCATCTTATTAAGAGAACTGAGATTCCCATCGTGACCATCACCATCATTGCCGCCTGCCCTATTGTTCACATTGAACTGATGGCCCTGATTGTGGAATACAAGCTTCCTTCTCTTCTCTCTTTCACGACATGTGAGTCAATTGGTTCTGGCCCCACTGTAGCTGTGGGGGTTGTGGGGGTTTAACTATGGATGGGACCTTCATTGATCAAAATATGGAGTGGGATGGGGGTAGCTGAACAGCTGGAGCGAGCTGACTATGGTAAAGCTTCAATAGATCGATTAAAGGGGTGTGCTTTTGAGGCACAAGAGCGCTCCATTAAATCTCAATCCTACGCTTTGCTAGCAGTGAAGTGTCTTGGATTCTTCAACATATCCATGAGTGGGGAGCTTGTGTAGAATACCAAACAGCAGCTATGGACAAACATCAAAAGATGCACACTATACATACACACAAGTGAAAAAAGAAACATCTAAAGCATTCAAATGACAGGGAAACATTGATTAAAGTCAATCTTTTGTGTACCAGTATGAAGCTGGAACTACCAGAATGGTGTATTATATCAGATTAGTTAAAATACTCAAAATATCTAAAATATTTATATATAATATTTATATAAGTGTTCATTCAAAGGTTACTCTCTTGGCGTGTTCCCACTGGGTAGAACTGTTTGGTTCTCTACAGTGTGGTACATATTTGTTTGCGTTTCCATTAGGAATGGTACCAAAATATCCGGCCCCAACAGTTTCATTTTTTCTGTAACCTTCTGTCTGGCTACCAGAGTAATGGTACGATATGGTCTGAGCTAGACCCATGACAGTCAGCCAGCTGATTTGGTGACATAAAAGCGTCTCGCTCCCCTGCCCGCAGTCTGTTCTCATACAAAGCTTGACGTCTTGTTGAGACAAATGGCCACAAAAAACGAGCTGCTGGATGTCCTCCTTTGTTGTCTGTTGTGTCTCTATCGATGGTGTTGTTGTTTGTTGCGTACAATTGTCCACACCCGGCCAAGGGCTTCTGCTTTACCATTCCAAAGCGTACCATACTGTACCAAACCGAACTGTACCATGATGGAAACACAACTTAAATGGCTTGCTCACTCATGGAGGAAAAGTTTTGATTCTGTGACGTTTTGCAGTTACTCTCCTCTGCAAAGAAGCAAGTTACAAATTCAGTTATTACTTCGTAATTACAAGTGAATCTACAGCAATGATTAGTATGTAAAGGCACACATTTTTTTATTGACTTTCAACATACTCGGGCTAGAATTTCAATAAAGCCAATGTTATGCAATAATATAAGACACACAAAAACAACCTATATAAGCGCATAATAAACAGCCGTGTGTAGCCTGGGAATGAGTTTGTCACTTTTGCCAGTGAGTTCATCGTCTGCCCTATGAGATAAAGATGACCACCAAAGCCATTACAGTTTTATTTGGTGCAGTTGAAGGATTAATGGAAAGGGATTAATATGGTAAAAGGAGTCCATAAATATAGAGCACTCTGCTTCTCTTTTTCTGTGCTTTAATTTGCTTCCCAGATCTGCTAGATTTGCCCTGCCAATGCTCAAGGACGTTGTGGAGAAGTAAAAATGAGAGAGCAGGGTATTTAAGACAATCTCGACAATACCTTCTCTTGAATTTTTAAACAGCCTAATTGGTGTTTAATGTGCAATAGACGTCGTGTTTGTCGTGTTTGTCCTGGAGGACGGAGGCATTTGTGTTGTTGCATCATCAACTGTAGTGATGGGACTGTAGAAGCCCCATTAAGCTGCGTGCGTGGAGATGATTCATCTCCAGCGCATTGTTCTTTCTCCTCCCTGTGATTTGTCTTTGGTGCGCAGACTGCAACGACCCGTGGACCCCGCACGCATCTCGCATTCATTTACGCAACAGCAGGTGTGAGTAGGTGCAGTGGGAGAGATGAATAAAAGCTCAACACGACTGTGTTGGAGAAACCCAAACGGGCTGCTGCCTTTTGGTAAATCATCATTAATTAGCAGCTTTCAGACCGCCTTGCTTCACTGTACTCGCAGACACTTTTCTTACGGGTTGATCAGATAAAAGCAATCGTTTATTTACATCTGGTTTTGTCATCTTTAAAGTCATCTTTTAAGTTTGATCTTTGCTGGAGACGAGTGGTCATGGTCTGCCACTGTAGCATGCTGTAAACCTGTTTCACCACAAGCGTGCATATTCATGTAAAGGCACTAATAGCATTAAAAGTGCCTTTACTTCTCCCCCTTTCCCTGCAACTGTGGTAGGAATTATTGTAAAGTCATACATACAAGTAAGGTTACCATGGAGACTCCTGGACAACACTATGCCTACTTGGCAGTGAATCATAAATGTAAGCAAGGACGATGGACCAACAAACTTCCACAGTTGTTACTATCTACTAGTAAAGATCCCATATTATACCTTATTTCTCCAAGTTAACCTAGCTCCCTGGTGTACTAATGAACATGGCTGTGACATGCTTTGGTCAAAATACCATAAGGATGATGCTCCACAGCAGTTCAATCACCCTGCCAAAACAGCCCTGTTCAGAACGCTCTGTTTAGTAGTATCTCTTAAAAAAAAAAAAAAAAAAAAGTAAAACAAAAGGGACAGGAAATGACATCAGCCACAGAGGCTACTGGGAGCTAACAGCAGCCGTCATATATAACATTTAACCACTGGACAGATAAATCCTCTGAGGCTGGAAATTTGTGTAGGACTCTGTGCTGCACTGTGGAGCCAACGTCCCAGTGAGCGCGGAAGTCAACATTGCGCGTGTTTTATCTCCTGTACTTAGACTGAGGAGGACCACAAAAACATGAGTGAGTCATCTTTTTTCACACTCCAGAGTCCCAAATATAAGTATTAAAATGATTAAAAAGTTTATTTTTGCATAACATGGGACCTTTAATACCCACCATGCATCATGTAAATGACACAAGATACACATCTCGGATCCCTCTGATTGTCTGCATGTGTGTGATGATTTTGAATTCATCACAGAATGAAGGCCAACTGTAAGGGTTTGACTCTACGGTATAAATCTGACATTACAATTAATGTGTTGCATTCAGTTCGTTTCCCCTCAAATTACAACTTGTTTGATGGCATACATTTTTGGGATCAATACTTAGTCTTTGGCTAGCCAAAACTGAGAGATTGTCATAAGCGTCACACGCAGAAAATCAAATTGCAACTGAAATGTAATAGAACGATTCAATCTGCGAAGCACACACACACACACGCACGCACACTTACCAGTTCACATTCATTTCACCTCTGAGCCAAATCTCAAATTGCAATCTGAAAAGAGCCAACGAGACTACAATTGTTCTGCCCACTCTGTCTTCAAATGGGGATCTACTTTAATCACGTTGTTCAAGTTGAATACTCACTTTTTTAGTTAAGGCTCGGGTTCTAACTTTGGCACGAGCGACTGAGCAAAGGTATCAGTGCAGTTATTCCTGCACGTCTGAAACGTCTAACCATCTGACAGGTGCAACAGAGATGAGAAATCTATCGATGAATTAGTGGCTCAACAGGACCTTGACTGTGTCACTTTTTCAGAAATCCCACATATTTGCTAAATTTAAGGAGGAACTCATGTTTATCCGTTAAGCCAGTCCAAATAGATAGAATAGGACCGTGTGCTTCTGACTGTGTGTATCACCTCCCGGGCACTGCTAACACTGCCACTTTACTGCTGCACCAAATGACTGGCCATTAATTCTGTCTTCCTGCCCTGCAGCTCAATCAAACATAAGAAATGTGAGCTTGGGTGAGAAAACATTGTGATAGTAAAGCATGACCTGAAATGGACTCCAAAAGAACCACAATATTGCTTGAGGAGAGGAACATAATCACTTTGAAAATACTTTGGTTTTCATAGCCTTGGAATAAACCTTTTACATGAAATGTTATTTTTTACTTTAGGCCTTGCTTTACGGAGGCTGCCATCTTGCGCCATTGTGTTTCTTTCGCAGTCAGAATGGACGAACCATGCCAGAGAGTGCATTTCACATTTTAAACACAAATGAAGAGTGACATCCTGATTGTACGTACCTTAGTTTTCCGATGCACTCTGCACCAAGTGCATCAGAAAACATCAGGAGTCCTTTGTTTGTCTAACCATTGAAAACGGTGGGTCAGTGACCCTGGAGCACGTAGAGCATGCGGCAAAAGCATTTGCTTTAAGTATCAGTTTCTGAATCTCAAAGATGAATAACAACGCTTATATTGAAAATATCACTATTTAATTTAAACCTTCATCTAATGTTAAATTTTCTCAAGGTACCACTTAAACCACAATGCCACATCAATAGGTAGCTTAAGGTAGCTTACTGAGATTTAACATGGGGACTGAAAAAGCATGCGATTTGACTGTAAGAATGAGATTCAAATTTAGTGTGGAATATACTGCACAGCACTGACTATGGTACAATACAGTACTTCATTGGTTCTATTAAAAGATGAAATCCCGAGTACAATTATTATATATAACTATATAAACCTGTGCAATTATAAAATCTTATGACTGACATTAACTCTTCACATATGGCTTTGATACAAGACGATTACATTCCCCTTACCTTGTCGGAACAGCTAAACAATAGAAGGCTTGTTATTATTAAAAAAAAATAATAATAATAATCAAAATATTCCTCCGATGTCACATTTTAGTACCAAGAAGCAAGGAATGTCCGGACAAACTTAAATGAACTCCCATGTAACGTTTTTGGCAACAGTTAAAACTGAAAAATCAACATTGAGAGAAAGCTCTACACATATATTCTGTTGTAATCACCACTATACGAGCATTGTCCCTTGTATTGACTGTTGCCAAGATGTTTGTCTAATCTACTGGTTTAGTTCCCTAACTCCACTAGCCTCGCTGCAAATTAATCTCATGTGGGATTGAGTATGAGTCGCTGAAACGGGAATTAAAACAGTGGAATTAAAAGACAGCTGCTCGTCGGTGGCCCGCCATGTTGGACGTATACATAAAAGCTGCTAGACAATGCTTCATATTTGGCATTTTGTTAAGCCCGCCTCTGGTGCACAAGCGGGGGGGAAAAGTTGGCCCAAAAAAAGTGGTTCTCACCAGACGTGGCTGCAGACCAAAAGCAAATCGCTGGCAGATTTGTCTGGATTCACCCAGGCTGCGACTCCCCTGTTTCTTATACCCCCTTAGTAAGTCACCTGTCACAGATATGCGAACATTTTTACTTGAATAAGTATGCCTCGCATAAACTGTGTCATTCGCTGTTGATGAATTCACATATCCAAGAATTACTACAGTGGGAGAATCTCAGAAGTTCACAGGTAGCACAGAAATAGAAACTCTGCATAGTTTGATGCAGTGGTACAGTATACGTTTGAATGTGTTCCCTTTTGATTTGGGTGAACTGAGCTGTTAATAATGAATGGGAGATGAGTCAGAGGAAACAAAAAACCTTTTTTCCCCTCCGTTTTTTATTCCAAGTTGTTTCTTATCACGATAACAGAGCTGCATGAAAATACATCCTTTTTTGGAGCTGTCCTGTACTGAGTCATAAGAATTACCTTTGCTTTAATCTAACAATGTTGGTTAGATTGATGTGGCATCAGGCGAGTGATGAGACACATTCATCTGATACATTTCTGGATATGGACAGGGCTGGTTATTACTGATTTTACTGTATTTGGATTTATGGATGTTCAGAATCTGTGAGTTTTCCCTTCTGCGATCTGTGCGGTCTCAGAGACTGAGCTCCTGCTGGCTCATTGTCAATCACCCTGCAGCGAATATTTTATGCTTTTACAACACAATGAATTCATTAATTTCTAATCCACGGTGCCTTTTTAATCAAACAATGCTGTCCATCTGCTGCAGCCTCTTGAATGTTTTTTTTTTTTTTTTGAGAAGGCACAACCCTGTGATGTGACAGTGTGAGTCAGCTGACTGAGGAGACTGTGTCTGACAGCTGAAGAACAGCTCTGCCTCTCCAAACAGCCTGATTTTCTGCTTCAAATCTGCTTCAGACCCACCAACCCCACCCAAACACAACCTGTCTGGAGGAAGCAGACTCTTGTTGGCATGGCAACCGTGTTGGACGGCGTTTAATTTCTCTTGATAAGTAATGCTAACAACACAGAGAAAATGCCTTTTATGCTGCAGCCGTGGCTCTCTTAGCTTTTTGTGCGAATTGTTATTTCCTTTTGTTAATATAATGATTTCACACAGTAGCAGCTGTGTATGGAGGCTCGCCTAATGTTACTCTTGAACAAACAAACTTATTTTCAGACTCCGAAACATCACGAGTAAAAACCGCCCACCTATTTGTCATGGTCATTGTGTCTTTGACCATGTCTGCGCTGACAGTACAGCACAGAATAATATGTATGCAAATCTTTCATCATGTTTGTCAGCAGTTCCCCCTCAAATGGGGCTGAGCTCATGAAGATGCCCTCTGAGCTAAACTCATCTCATTCATAGTTCTGCCTGTTGTTGCCGCGGTGCGAATAAATAAATTCACCTCTACTGCAGATACGTCTTTCTGAATTGTGGATGATTTTACAATAGAAAACAATTATTGGCTCTATTAATATTGTTTTGTACCTCATTGTCTTCTCAGCTTTAGCAGTAACCACCGCTCCACCTGTGAAATCCATGTTTTGCCCAGGGTCAAAGACTGCTGTTGTGTTTTTGCCCTGCAGGCAGTTGTGCCTGTTCTGTTGAGCGGAGCTGTGAATCGAGAATCAAGGAGCAGGTGGAGAAAGGACAGAGACAGGAAGGTGGACAAGAGGGAACGGCCTGAAATAGGAGGTGATGGCTGACATTCACCCGGATGCCCTCTGCGAGGAAAGGAAGAAGTGAGGAGAGAAAGGAAGGGATGAGGAGGAACGATCACTCGGAGAGACAGAGGGGGAGTGTGTGATTATGGTTACTAAGGCTACAGCATGCTGCCCTGTTAGCAAGGGAGGGGCTTGAAGGTAGTCAGACAGCTGAGGTACATCCAGCTAAATCAACTCTGAAGTGTTAGGTCCCCGTTGGGGTTGGGGGGGGTGGAAATGTAGCTATGTAGTTCTGCTCAAGAGGAACACAGATTATAGCTTATAAAGGGACATTGTACACAACATGGCTCATAGCGCACCCTCTGGGCTGTAAATCCCTTTGATGCGCCACATAAAAGAGGATAAAAGATGTAGAAAGAGATGAAAAAAAATAAGTGTATGAGATAAGATTTCTTTTCTGTGAGATGTACGCTTTGAAAACGTATCCTCGGGGGGGAATGGAGGTCACCTGCCATCCACGCTTGCCGTGTGCGGCGGGACCCTTAGAAAACTCTCAACTGGCACCGAGGCACAACTCCACCCTCCCTCTACCTCCTTGATGTCTGTATCCCACAGGACATTTTGGAGACGAACCGCCGAGCTTAAGCTGCTCAGGGGAGAGGAAACGATGCAACATAAATTTCAATGCATGGCTTCCCCGCCATTCGCATCCAACATCCACTACAGGATCACAATCGATAGCTTTTCAAGAGTGAGTCAATACAGAAACTAATAGCCAACAAACCCTTTGCTATGGAACCACTTCCTGCTCCACTCATACAGCATACGCAATGCAAAGGAAATGTATTTAGACACGCCGTCTGCCACCAATAGAGTTAATTGTAACGGCCAGGAGCGTCAAAACAAACCTCGCTTCACACGCTACACAAATATAGACAAATAAGCTCTTGTTTGACTTGATGAAGAAATTTGGCCATTTTTCCTCCTGGATATCGATTGTGCCGAATGTCTGACTAAGCAGCTCCTCATTAACTGTAAGGGCACTTTATGGGCATCCACATTCATCTTGGGCAGGAAGGTTCCCTCCCCTTTGGGTTAAAAGTGCTGATCTTCTCACACGAGAGAGGGTGACGTGAGTGAAAGCAGAAGAGAATTGACTCCGTCTGGAGAGTTAGCCGCCTCCCCCGCTTTACACCGTCCTTGTGTTTTGTTATGAATATATGTAACGTGGCCAGCGTCCCCGTCTGCACCCTCAGTGTGTTTCCTTCTTCCAAGAAAGCTGCTCTTGATGTAAGAAATGTGCCAGTAATCTAAGTTAATATTTGAATTATGTCCTCCGCAAGTCTGTGTTGTGTTTCATATGGTGACGAAGGACACTGAGCTCTTCTCTGAGTGTTTGGTTAGTGTGTATTTCCATGAACACATAAAAGCCTGCACAGAAAAAAAAAGATGATAGGATGTATGGAGTTGGGAGAGTGGCCACACATGTTGGTCTTATGTGCTGCTGACGCTGTCACTCTGGGAGCATTTTGATGATTAAACTTGATCTTTTGGCCACGCTGAGTGCTGCCTGTCCTGTTGGAGCAGTGGGTCCACCCACCCTTGAGCAATATCCATGTGTCCTCCAGTGGTGTTGGTTCCTGCATCCCTATAGCAACGAGTTGTTGTGGGACAGGGCTGCACACATTGAATGCTTATATGTTCAGCATGTAAAAAATGTATTTAGCTTTTTTTTGTGTGGCTGCACATGTTGCTGTTGGGCTTTTGTTTGCAGTGACAGCAATTAAAAACAACAACAATTTAGATTCAAAATGATGCTCTTAATTCCCTCTATTTACTCACATCATTTCAGGGGATGTCTCATTCTTTTTCTTTTTTTTTTAATTCTTTTTTTTTAAACTGAGGTTCTGTGGAGTTTATAGGCGTTGAAAAGAAGATAAAGTCAGACTGGTTGTCTCTTTAAATCAAGCTGCAGTGTTGATGTGCCCTCAACCTGAAATGGTAAGAACCATTTCCACCTCTGCGGCAGGGAGCCTGACCAAATAGGCGCACTAGAGCGCTTCAAACGTGATTCTCATTCCCTTGGTCACTTGTGGTCTGTGTATGGTCGCCTCCCCTCCTGGAGAGCAATTTGGCAGGCTTTTCTACAGGACTTTGTTTTCTTTCTTCTTCTTCTTTTTAACCCTCTCGGATATATTATTAGATATTATTTCCCTGTGTTTTTTTTTTGTTGTTCCATCCGCAGAACTCGGTGGCAGTCGCCTCAATCCATTTACCGCTGGCTGGTACGCCTCTCCCCTCCTCTGCGTTGCAATCTGTTGATAACTCCACTTGCAAGCTGCAGTTCATTGTGTTTCGCAATGGGAAACTCTTTCCCTGCACGGGGAATTCGTCAAATCTCGCAGACGATGGGAAGCGCAGGAGCGTTTCAACACCAGTTGCTTTCACCAAATTAGGTAAGAGGAAATCCATTTTTTTTTTATTATCATGCGTGTGTGATGTCAACGCTGTTCACTGCTGCCGACAACATGCCAGCACGCACGCACGCACGCACACACACACACACAATTTGTGATGCGCAACATGTTATCAGACGAGCGTCACTGCAAACTGTGCATGTTGCAAGAAAAAACTCTTTGCTCGTTCATTTGAATGAATGAATGCTGTTTTATTGAGTGAAGTTGAGATGATCCACATCACTTCACGCATCAGTCAGCGTGACACCCGTGTGCTGTCTGCATGTGCGCACTTGTGATGCGATGTGCTTGTGCTCATGTGCACACAGGAGTTTTGCATGTCTCTTTGGCCACAGCGCTTCGCAGACTTTTTTCCACTTGGTTTACCTTGACTGGATGTGTCGCTGTCTCTGCTTGCAGATGGGTGCAGCCTCGGGAGCGCCGTGCACTCGGTCACTATTGCTCTCAGGCACTTCGCGCTGGGTGTAGACCCCACCGCAGCCTACTGGGATTTTGACCTGCTCGATGGACACGGTGGCTGGAGGGCAGAGGGCTGCCACATAACAGGCTCCGGGGGCAACACGACCACTATTCATTGCACCCATCACAATAACTTTGCTGTGCTAATGGTGAGTAGTCTACTGTGTTGGTACCAGTGTCATTCATTCATTTTAGCACATACACCCCCCACCACTACCACCACCTCACACACACACACACACACTCAAAGTGTCACCACGGTTAAGGGCATATTTTTTTTTTTTTGGATTAATTGCATCGTTTCCCCCCCCCTCACCATGGAATAAAAGGAGTCACGTGTTTTAAGAATCACTTCATGCAGGGACCTTTAAAAGCTTCCTTTATTGTTGCCCCTTCAACAGAGGGGAAGGGACTTGTCGGATGTGCTGCAGGGATTTATTGGCTTTGGAGTGGGCTATGCGCTACGCTAAATTCCACCCCTGTATCCTGGAAATAAGAAGTTGCGTGTGTTGTATATCGCCACGTTTTTCTTCCCCGAACAGCAGCAGCAGCAGCAGCAGCAGCACAGCAGCTGCATAAGAGGCGATGCTCAGGAGAAGGAGCGCCTTATGCCAGGAGCTCGATTTGCCTCTGAGCGCAAGTGGTTTGCTAAGTGGATGCAACCATTGACGAGCAAAAAAAAAGAAAAAAGAAAAATGTTGGACTGTGAGACATCGCGTCGCTCTTCTCTGTCGCTCAACTTGGTCTCGACGCCGTGGAGATGCCTTCCACAGCTGACGACGCTCCTCGGTTCGAATTGATTTCGTGAGGATAACGCAGCAAAAGCGCAATGGCATCGCATCGCTCAGTCGCTCCATAGAGCCGCTGCGCCTGGTCCGCCGCTTCTTTTTTTTTCTCTGGGATGAAAAGAAATCCTCCGGATGTTTACCGAAGAGTGGGATTCGTTAAACTGGGAGGTCAGTTCTCAGTAGAGCATGGAGGAAAAAAAAAAAGTGTTGTGCTTGAGATTGTCGGTGCTTTTACCTGCATATTTAACGCAGCCGCTCTTCAATTGCCTTGTGTGGAGATGAGCTGGCTCATGGAGCGAGAGAGAGAGAGAGAGAGAGAAAAAAAAAAGCCGCATAGAAATGTGAAAGAGTACACGGAGGGGGGGAAAGCGGCACGGGGTGTGAGTGGGGTGTCTGTGGAGAATACTAAGCTGCTGTCAAATGGAGAGCAGATGTCAGGTTGTCATTGTGCATGTGTTTTGTTTCTGTCACACACGGGCTTGGGGAGGCGCGCCGTCACTGGACAACAACACTGTGGCTGTCACAATAAACCGAAATCGGCGATTTTCGCCAAATTTACCTGGCAGCGCATTATTGATTTTCGAACTTCGACGCACGTCAGACAAGTAAAAGGTACAGTCGTGCTCATGACAGGGAAGCTGCTACAGACAAGCTGTGTTTTTTTTTTTTTTTTATGTGGCTGAGTGTTGAATGTGCGCCGGAGATTGCGCGTTTACTAATGCAGTCACCACACCCGCCTGGTCTCTGCAGTGCCCGAGAAAAGGACCATTATTTACGGACTTGTGACATCATTCTCCTATTGGCCTCATCTGAAATGTTTTACAGTGCAACCATGACCCGTTTAGCGCTGGGTGGCTTCGGCAAGTACTGGACCTGTTGCATAATCTGTTCCACATCAAACTGAGAGGAATTCCTGTTCACTGAGTTGCTGTAAGCAAAATATTTTTAATATGGTTTGAAGTAATGAGGCTCTGTAATGAAGCACGTGTGAAATCACTGATAAAACACACAATGTCCCTGTATTTTGGTTTCCTAAAGGAAAGGACCCAAGGTAACAAGTTGCAAAGTCTGTTTGACCAACATCCACAGCTGCTGTGATGGCCATGTTCTCGTTTTCGGGGTGTGAAGTGGTGAAGTGGTGTTCCAAGCAGTTGCATCAACACATAAACAGCTGTATCACCTTCCTCGGCTCCCAATAATCCTGCTAAATCCCTTGTTATATCAGCTGTCTGCATCTCATGGTGCATCTGTGATGTTGGACCAACTCACAGAGGGTTACTCACAAAGCATGACAGCTTTGATAGATGAATAATGCAACAAGATCATGGTGGAGGAAAGAGGGTGGTGGGTGGAGAGGGTTGAATTGACTGAAAGGCACAGTGCACATTCCTTTAACAATTCAGGTTTTTATTAGGGTACTGTGTGTGTGAGTGTGTGTGTGTGTGTGTGTAGTCCGATACAACAGTCATTTGGGATATAAACAGTGTTTCAGTGATGGTGTTTTTGGAAGAATTGCACATTTAAGAATCACTCTCCTGTGGCTTTGTGATCAGAATATAAATAATGGACTGAACCTCTGTTTGCTTGAGTATATATACCACATTATTCCCGCCGCTGTGCAGTTTGATGGATACGTGTAACAAATGCTTATTAATTTAGTTGACTTCATCTTGGACTGGAAAGCAAGACCGGGTACACAAAACCTAGTGATGGAGATTGTTTCG